>NC_048305.1:13831617-14131617 GCF_013100865.1 Trachemys scripta elegans | reverse complement strand
TATGTGCCTTTGAAAGGATGAGGCAGTTTTGTTGCCCCTTCGCTGATACCGCTACGGAGAAGTAGCAGAAGTGGAAATTCATAGGAATCACTAGTAAACTCATTTGTTGAAAACGTATGTAACTACAGATGGAAAAATAGGTATAAGTGTCTGAACTGCATCAACCATAGTGGCTTAGCACGGCACAGCTGCACCATTGCTTGCTGTTCTGTAATTCATATACTCATTTTTGTAGCGTGGATCCACCCTCTAGGGCACGTCTTCACTACCCGCCGGATCGGCGGGTAGCAATCGATCTATTGGGGATCGACTTATCGCGTCTAGTGAAGACGCGATAAAATCGATCCCTGATGGCTCTGCCGTCGACTCTGGAAATCCACCGCAGCAAGAGGCGGAAGTGGAGTCGATGGCGGCGCGGCCGCGATCGACTTGCTGCCGTCCTCACAGCCAGGTAAGTCGACCTAAAATACGCAACTTCAGCTATGCTATTCACGTAGCTGAAGTTGCGTATCTTAGGTCGACTCCTCCCCCCCCAACCCCGTAGTGTAGACCAAGCCTAAGACACCACTTTCAGAAAAAGGCAGGATTAGCAGCTGTGCTGATTTACATAAAATCCTGCCTGTTCCCATCCATTGCAGCCCAAAGCAAATGCTTAAATTTATTTCACTTAAGACTTCCAATCCGATAAGAATTGTCACCACTTGGTTAGGACTAATCTGCTGAGCTCCGTAGGCTTTTTAATCTATAATGTTAAACTTCTAAGAACAATTGTACGAATGAAGCAAAGTTAAAGCTCTTTTAAATACTGGAGAAAGTGAGCCAAGAAAAAAAAAGCAATGTTATTTTTACAAATGGTTTCCTATAATTAGTACAAGCTTTCCATTGTCTTAATGGCTTTTCTAGCCATAGTATTCCCACTGTAAGAGAAGTGTTGTAAATAGATACTTGACAATTCCCCATATTACTCCAAAATAAAACATGTGCTCATCTGAAGAGGTTTTCACTTTAACAACAGGGACAGTGGTTAGGGCTATCCTGTCAACATCTTATTCCCACATTCAGCTGTAGTGGGCCTTCTGCTGATTGTTGTATACAAGGTATATGATTCTGAAAAACCTATGCCCCCTCCTCTTTCCCCCCCCCCATTTAAGTGGTCTCTGTTTATCAATTTTATTCCTGCAGATGTTTCCATGTCTTAATTAATAACTCAGCAGCTAAGGACATTCAGTTACCTTCCCCTTTAGCATATACTGCTATAACTTCCCCCCCCTTAAAGTATGATGTCTCACACACCTTTCTATAATAGCCCATCAAAAAAAGAGGTGTGCACATAAAATCAAACTAACAGGAAGAAACACCTGTGCTGCTTGTGACCACATGGAGATCTGGTATCCAATGTTTATGTGTTGAGCAATGGCTAGTTCAGGGCCTGATCCTGCAAGCCCTGACTCATGTGAGTAGTTCTTCATGGCCTCATTGGAGTCAGTTTTATAATAGCTGTATTAAGTTTCTTTCAGGCTCAGCATATTCTGACGTTTGCTGGATGCTAAAACTTCATGCTAGTTCCCACTTGGGGGAGATCTATTCTGTAACATAGAACGGTGGAAGCCCAGAAACCTCTTTTTGTAGTCAGCCATGTTTACTCAACCAGCCCTTGTCTATTTCGCCACACAGCAGCAACACATAGTACAGGTCTGGGTCTTTACCCTGCCCTATAAAGTGACAGTATGGACCCCACACCTGTGCTGGTGTCCATGCTGGTGGATTGCATGACAAGATCTTAATACAGGTGGCTCTCTACCAACGAGATTAACAAAAGCTGCTGGGCCTGAACCTCTGTCCAGTGCCAACAAGATCTTCCTGAGCTCCTACCAGGCATAACTATCAACTCCTCTCTGAGAGTCCTCTCCCATAGGCAGGGCAGCATCTCTGATTTGTTTTTGTGTTTAAAAGGCTCATTTAAGGTGGATAACTCTGAGTTCTAGTGTATTTTTTCCTAAAAAAAAAAAAGATAAATTAAGTCAGAATGAGTTTAATAAAAAAGACTATCACAGATAAGTGAATAATAGTAACTGGGGGTACGTATGGGGGAGCCTAAAGATTACAAGATTGTGCCTTTTTCAGCCCATTGTGTTGATGTCATTTACGGTTAGGCAGCAAGAAAGCGCTCAGTGCTGTACAAGACCGAAATTAAGGGCAGTACCTGACTCGGAGGAGTTCACTGTCAGAAAGACAGATGCATAAATCCAGACATTCTGACAGACTCTGAGGAAATGCTGATTCTTCCGTAACAGCAAAATCTTAAGTCATATTTGGGTAGTGAAAGCCTTTGCTTAATGTGGGTTAGTGTCCAGGGGCATCTTGGAAATAAATCTAGAGTGTGGTGGCACTGGGTCATTCCATGCCTAGAAGAAGTCACAAAGATGAGAGTGGGAGAAGGAACCCAAAGGGATTGCAAGCTTGGCATCAAGGATAGAGAGAAGGGGGGATAAAGGGCTCATAAGAATTTAGATTGGTTTTGTAGGCCCAAGTGGGTTATGTAGGGCCTTGAAAGCGAGGATAAAGAATTGACATGCTAATTTTATTATTTGTGTTTTGAATGGTACCGTGAGATTTGAGGAAACCAGGTAGGAGGAAAATAAATCAATGAGAATAGCCAGAGCTTGGACACATGTTTTAGTTGTTGGGTTGGTGGGGAAGGGGCTACCCTGCCAGAATACCTTGGGGGTGATGGTCAATCATTCACCATTATTGGGTCACAACTTCCTCTAAAAAATGGTAGCACGTGTACTCTCTCCATACCGGCCCAGTTTGGTGAGCCATTGCAGAATGGGGATAAGTCCATGTCCCTACCCCCTTTGAAGAATTTAGCATTATAGTATTATATTCTCTGCTCCTTGGGAGTCACTGAGCACAAGGACTGGGATTATGGCTAGCCCCTGTGCAGGGGCACAAGATACAAGGAATTCTTCCTGTGGCTTGTCCCTCTCTCCCAAAGCCAGCCACAAGATGTCCTAAAATATTTTTCAGTTCTTATCTGCAAAGGAGTCAGAAGGTTAATGCTGCAATTAAGCTCTGTAGCACAGTTTGGAAATCGCCCTGCTTACCAGAATAGAGTAGCTTGTGGGGATGAATCATGAAGACTCCTTAAAGCTTAGTCCCCTGGTTAAGAAATATTTTCTGATATACCTTTGGGATTGAAGCTTGGTGGACCACCTGGGGTTGTTCAGATTAAGTGATGAAATGATACCTTGCGTGATCACTTCGGTCGGCAATTTTTTTTAAACTTATGCTGCTTTTTAGAAAAAACTCTTGTCATTTGTTCCTCAACAGTCTGCCTAGTTGGCTGCTGTGGCGCTTGGGCCTTCAGTCTCCTGGGGTTAGATTCACAAAGGGACTTGGGCATTGCCATGGTCAGTGTTGCAACACCTAACTCTAGGCACCTACCACACCACTGGGATTCACAAAGCCTGAGCTAGGGAAAGTTGAGGGGAGATAGGTCCGAAGAATGGGATTCACAAAAGCCAGCATGCAAGGTTGCTCCCCATCTAAGATAGCCAATGGTAGATGCCCAGAAGAGGGGTGTATCCTAAGTCCCGCCCCGTGAGGGAGTTTGACACCTAAATCCAAGATGGAGGGTGGTGCCTGCCTCTGCTTGGGATTCTCAGCTGTGAAATCCTCTCTTGGAGATAGGCACCTAAGGCATTTCTTGCAACAATCCAATGGGGTGGGGGGAGGACCTCCCTTATCACTTTTAGCCCAGTGCGAGGGTACTCGCTGGCTTGTGGGAGACCTCCCCCCGTTCATGTCCCCCCTTTATTGGATGATAGGGGATATGAACAGATCTCTGCCATTTCACAGGTCAGTGTCCAAACCACAGCGCTAATGGAGGAACGCCTTGAACAGGTGAGACTGAGGGAGCCCCACATCAGAATATCCCTTAGCCCTGTTCAAATCCCTTCTCCCTCTCAGGCAGAGCAGGCTCTTGAACTGGGGATCTCCCGCATCCCAGGTGAGTACCCTAACCATTGGGCTAAAAGATGCAATGGAGGTCATCCCCCGCCCCCGCATGGGTATTTTGTGTGGATATAGGCATACTCCGACATCCCTACTGGATAGGCCCTGCTGGTGAGTTAGGCAAAGGAACACCTATCGTCCCCCGGTTCGTGAATCATACTGTGGCTTAGACATCCAGACAGCTAGAGTGAGGCAGCACTGCTCATGCCCAGAGGCTAAAACTTAGGCACATAGGGAACTTTCGCTGCAAAAACTTAGGTGCTAAGTGAGGTTGGGGACCTACAGCATTTGGTAGCAGCTGAGTGGGGCTTTTGTGAATACCAGTGGTGTCTAAATCAGAGACTTCGCCTATTGAAGTGGCAGTTAGGTGCCTAAACCATTTGTGAATCTACCCCTGGGATCCTCAACAGCCTGCAGGATGATGAGTGATTTCTGCACACAGGATAGTGTATCTGCTTCTGGTCTAAGAGGGGAAGAATTGCTCATGCGTGAGATTCCACCCCAAGACGGGGAAGAACAAGAAGCCCGAAACGTGAGGTGGATGCTCTCCGAGAGACCAGCACAGGAAAAGAGGTACAGTTTGCCCCATAACTGTGATACCGCCTTTTTTGCTGGCACTCTTCACTTTGGAACAAGCCTCACGTGAGCCATCTCCCGCACACTGAACTAATAACTTGCTCTACTCTCAGCAAACATCTCCCATCCCATCCGCCCTGCATGGAACTTCCTGTGGTTTCTGGAGCTGGGTGGAGAAAGGGAATTCTGTCTGGCAGAGGATTCCGATATTTCACAATTTGGTGGTGTTCTGATCAGCATAACCCTCCCCCTCCCAATTTCAAAATTCTCCATGAAAGGGAGTGGAGCCTTGTTCTGGGGCAGCATACTTTCCTTGGCTCCAGGGAATGCCTGCGTGGTGGGATGCTGAGGAGCTGGAGTCTGAAAGCCTGGGCCACTGAGGAGCGCCTGAGAACCAGGGCTCCAGGTTCTTGGCTCCCTATCATCCTACAAAACAGACTGCTGCTGGAAATACAGAGCCACACTGGCTGACCTGTTTTGAGACTGTCCCAAGATACAATCCTTTTGGCTTGAAGTAGGCAGGAGGACTAATATGATAATGGATACCTCCTTAAAAAGTACTTCCCAGAACTGTGTTTTGGGATCTATCCCATCATTTGGGAAACTCACGGGAAGCTTGGTCCTCTAGAGCAGAGCTTGTAGCCAAACGACTCATATTGCTTAGCTGGAATATCAGACTGGCTCCAGAGACAGAAGCTGCTCAGCTTGACGGACCTAGAGAACAGGTGAGACAGGGTGGGTGAGGTAATGCATGTATGGGACCAACTTCTGTGGGTGAGAGAGACAAGCTTTCAAGCTAACTCAGAGCTCTTCTTCAGGTCTTGAAAACGGACTCAGAACAAGTCACATTTCACAGAAGAGGGACCTTAAACAAATTTGAAAAGATTTGGTGTAACTTTTTAGAAACCTTTGATTAACTCCATCCCACTCCTTTACTTTTTTGTTCTTTTTGCTATTCTCTCCTTATTTTGGGGGAGGGGAGGATGTTTTAAAAAAAATAAGATTATGATTTAGAGGAATACAAAACAAACCCCCTTAGTGCTATTTGCCTGTACTCCAATATTCTCTCCTATCAGGTGCGGGGTTTATGTCACAAATCCTCTCTTGGCACTGCAGGGCAAACAGTAATGACAATCAGGGCCGGATTTGTGGACCCAATGCCAAACATATTAGTGGGCCTCCATGGGGCATTTGAGCATGGCGTGGGGGAGCGAGGAGCCAGCCAGAGGCAATGGGGCACTGGGGCATGGTATGGCCCACCTCTGCCCAGCCCAGTGCAAGGGCAATGTTTAGAAACCAGCAGTCGCTAGACACACATTGGCCCACCCGGCCCTGTGCGGCCAGCGTGCCCCTTCCCCTCGGGGATGGGCCCATGCCACGCCACACAGCCTCCCCGCCCAACATCCCCTGACTCCCTATGTCAGCGCCCCCGGACCTGCTATGCCCAGCGTCCCTCCAGACCCCCCACCACAAATGCTCAGTGCCCTGCACACCAGCACCCCGCCTAGCACCCCCTGACACAACTGCCAAGCACCCCACACAGAATAATCCACTCCCTAGTGCCCAAACACATACAGATCTCCCCTACTACCCATTACCCAATGCCCTTCCCCACAGCCCCACCACCACAGCTACACAGCACTCCACGCAGACCCCTCACTGCCCAGCACCCCAACACACACAGACCTTGCCCAGCACCCCTCCAGCAGACCCCCCACTGCCTAGCATCCCCAAACACACAAATCTCCCCCCCTGCCCATCATCCCCCCACCCTCTCACAGCCCAGCACCCCCCACAGACGCTCCCAGAGACCCCCACCCCCACCCCCTGCCTCCCGGCCGCACTCATCAGTAAGGCTGTGAGTTGGTCATGGAGGTCACAGAAGTCACAGATTCCAGGCAGCCCGTGGGCCAGCCGCACTCACCGCTGCTGGGGCAGTCTCGGGCCACAGCATCCCCCTCCCACAGCAGCAACAGGAGTTTGGGTGTGGGTGGGCCTGGGGATTGGGGCGTGGGAGGGGATGAGGGCTCTGGGCAGCACTTACCTTGGGGGGCTCCCCGGAAGCAGTGACATGTCCCTCCCTCAGCTCATAGGCAGAGGCCACATGCGGCCTCCGCTGGCAGGTACCTCCCCTGCAGATCCCATTGACCGCTGTTCCCTGCCAATGGGAGCTGCAGAGCTGGTGCTTGAGGCGGAGGCAGCGTGCGGAGCCATCTGGCCGTGCCTCCACCAGGAGCTGAGGGAGGAACACATATCGCCATTTCTGGGGAGTCATGTGGAGCTGGGTTATGGTAGGGAGCCTGCCAGCCCTGCCAACCTCCGCTCCAAGCACCAGCGGGGGTCCCAGGCCACGCGCCACCGCCCGCCCCCCCAGAGCACCCACAATGCCCCCCGGGGCCACTCCCCCCCAAGATTTAGTTGGGGTATATAGTACAAGTCATGGACAGGTCACGGGCCATGACTTTTTGTTTACTGTCCTTGACCTGTCCATGACTTACTAAAAATACCCATCACTGAAACAGCCTTACTCATCAGCCCTGCTGAGCAAGCACAGAGCAGGGAAACCCCCACCCAGCACAGTGCTAGGGGGCAGGACAGCTGAAGCTTGGGAGCAGAGAGCGGCCCCATCTCCCGGAGCCCCACCCAGCCCTACCCAACTGCTGCTGGCGCCTGCGGTGGAGGAGGAGTTTCCTTGCAGAAGCTGGTGGGGGGGGGGACAGCCCCCAACTTCCCCAGCCCACCACTTCCACAGAGTGGCAGGAAGAGGTGGGTCCTGTCCCCAGGGAGCCCGAAGCAGACGTTCAGGTCACTGGTCCGGAGCGACAGCGGCTGAGGGCTCCTCTCCGCCCTGGCAGTGACAGGCAGCCGGCTGGCCACCAGCCAAGAGGAGTGAGCAGGAGCCAGTGAGCGGAGCCAGGGGGCAGAGAGAAGCCCTGCAGACCGGAGCGAGTGGTAGGTGTGGAGGGGGGATGGAGAGGAGCCAGTGGCTTGGGGCGCAGCACAACTGGAGTGGGCCGGGCTGGGGCCCCTTTTGAATGTGGGCCCGGTGCCATGGTGCCACTGTAAACCCGCTACTGATGACAGTTGCACTTGTATCATTTAAGGTAGCAAAGATGACTGTAGAATGGATACCGGATAGGGGCAGAGGGGTTGGGTAAAGCTGCTCCATTTTTTTATAGAGTCGTCATTCACAGTAAAACCACATTTCAGACGTTGATGTGTGAGCAAGCAGTTTACAACATCTTCACGTGAAATGGCTATATCAGACAATTCATCAGAAAAACCTCATTTAGTTGGGAAACAAAACACACAGAAACATTCTCTTAGATATTTTCTCTGTCACACGCGATGCGTGAAGGTCACATGGGGTCATAGATTTTAAGGCCACAAGGGACAATAGGTTATCTAGTCTGACCTTCTGTCTCTCACAGGCAATTACATTTCACCCAGTCACCCCTGTATCAAGTCCAATAATGTATGTTTGATGAAATCATACCCTCCAGAAAGGCTTCCAGTCTAGATCTGAAGATACCAAGAGAAAGAGAACCCAGCGCTTGGTAGTTTTTTCAATGCCGAATAACCATCACTGTTAAAAAAAAAAAAAAAAAAAAAAAAATTGCCTAATTTTGAATTTGAATTTGTGTGGTTTGAGCTTCTTGCTATTGGTTCTAGTTATTCCTGGATTAGCCTCCCAAAGCACTTAAGCGCTTTAGAAAAACTGACCCATAGTGAATAAAAATGTAATAAACCTAGGTTTCAGAGTAGCAGCCGTGTTAGTCTGTATCCACAAAAAGAACAGGAGTACTTGTGGCACCTTAGAGACTAACAAATTTATTAGAGCATAAGCTTTCGTGGACTACAGCCCACTTCTTCAGATGCATATATATAGTCCACGAAAGCTTATGCTCTAATAAATTTGTTAGTCTCTAAGGTGCCACAAGTACTCCTGTTCTTTTTGCGTAATAAACCTAGGTTGCTCATGGACCATCTATAGTCCAATATGTATTGAAATTATTAGGTAACTTTTGAGTAATGAGCAACAAGGAGTCCTCTGGCACCTTATAGACTAACGGATGTATTGGAGCATAAGCTTTCGTGGGTGAATACCCACTTCATCAGACGCATGTTAGTCCAATACATCTGTTAGTCTATAAGGTGCCACAGGACTCTTTGTTGCTTTTTACAGATCCAGACTAACATGGCTACCCCTCTGATATTTTGAGTAATGAGTGCATTTGGGTTAATTAGATGGTTCTCCATGGAAAAATTGGAAAGCAGAAAAAAGGGTTAATATCACTGTATGCCTCACTTGCTTTAGATTATTTAGCTGTCTCTGTATGTAAGCCATTGGTCTGAATGAACTCTCTCCAGTCGTCTATTGACCTGGGGGAAAAGACTGCATAAGCAGACAGTTTTTGCATAAACACACCTAATCTGCCTACGGTGATCAATTGGCATATCTGCTTTACCAAGGTGATCAATTTTGGCTGTTTTGGGTTAAAATTCTCTTAAGTCTCGGATGCTGGGGTAATGAAATGTAGTTACCCTTACTGCATGACTAAACTGGTTCTAGGACCTAACTGAAGGGTCGCCTAACTGAGGGGTAGTAAAGTAAATCTAAGCGAAGGTCAGAGGGGGTGGGATAGATAAGGGCTCTGTTTTAAGGCTCCTAGATGCTATTTGACCCTTCCCCTCCAGTGTTTAAAGATAGGGCTGGTTAGATTCAGTTAAGAGTCCTTGTGTTTTCTTAGTGACTACTAGGGTTGAAAGCACTGATAGACGGGTCAAGGGGGCTGAATCTTAGGCCCCGTGAGGCGACAGTGTGCTGGTGAAAGACACTGTAAAGGAGGCATCCGAAGAAGTGGGCTGTAGTCCACGAAAGCTTATGTTCTAATAAATTTGTTAGTCTCTAAGGTGCCACAAGTACTCCTGTTCTTTTTGCAGATACAGACTAACACGGCTGCTACTCTGAAACCTGTAAAGGAGGCAGCAGCAGTAGTGAGGTTCTCCACTACCCACTGAAATCACTAAGAACTGGGCTAGGTGGTGGAACCTCAGAACACAGCATCACAGCTAGAGGCAGCATGGTGAGAGATGTAGCAGCAGCATCAGAGGTGCCCCTCCCTTCCCAGCAAATCCTAGAGGTGTGGTTACAAATAGCTGGGCTAGTGGTTGTGGCGCTGTAGGTCTGGACCAGACCAAGGATAAAGCAGCGGTGATAGCAGCAGGCAGCAGTGAGCAAAGGCCATGGCAAGCAGCAGAAGAGACGGCAATGACCGCGTTGAAAAGCAACAGAACCAACAGGAGGACAGCAGCAGTAGTGGAGGCAGCACTCGCTCACCTCCCCATCCCCAGGGGCTAGAGGTGAACCCACCTGAACGCACCTTTAGCCTCTGGGCCTTCACTGACCTGGAACAGCAACCCGTAAGTGGGGTGCAGCAGAGGGAAAAGGGGAGTGGCATGTGAAAGGGGCAGTCGTCCGTTGGACTTTCACACCACGAAGTGGGAAACTGAGGGAAAGGACACTGCACTGTGGGGTTGGTGTTTACTTATTGATTTCATACTTTTCAGTCATTGCCACTGTGATTTCCCAACTTAATTCTTTGTACCTCCCTCCTTAAGGAAAGTTTTCTGTTGGTATACACATACTCAGTGCTTGCGAGAGGGGAAATATTACTGCCAGAAGTGGTGTTTAATTTTCCCTCATTTCTGGGTGGGGGCTTGAGCCGGCTTTGTTTTGTAATTTTAAGAGGACCCCCTGGATATAGAAGCTGGCCCTTGATGCTGCCCACGTCACCAGGCGGAAGGGTTACATTCTGGCGGGCTCGTCCGGGATCCTGGGTCAGCACCCCTCCCTAGCACATCTTGAGTAAACCATTAATTTGGGAAAGCAATTTTGCTATATATGGAGGAAATTACAATTTGTATAAAGGCTATACCCATGTCGGAGCAGTGGTGCGAGAGGATGAATATTGACCCTAAGAAATGCCTTCTAGTAACAGAGGCAGCTCAGGCATTTGATGAGGGTTCTATTAAATCTGCTTTACAGGCAGCCACAGAATGCTTAAGCAAGTGCAGAGTGTGTGGCCGCATGTTTATGAGCAAGATGTGCAGGACTGTGCGAGCTGCCAGTGGTCCTGGAACCCTCACAAGTTCCAAGTGAGATAAGCAGTGGGTGGACGGCCAGTGGAAATCAGTAGCCTCTGGGAGCCAGCCCTCACCGCCTCCTGCATCTGATGAAGAGTTTTAAAGAAAATGTTCCCTTCTTAGGAAAAGACTCTGGCTGATATGTTGGGTTTGTTGGGCCTTAACCCAGCACAGGGCCGGCTGTAGGCACCAGCGCTCCAAGCATGTGCTTGGGGCGGCACTTTCCAAGGGGCGGCACTCCGGAGGTGAGCTGCAGCAGTGGGGGGCATGGGGAGGGCCACAGGAAGTAACCCTGGGCGGGCAGAGGAACCGCTCCTGCCCCCCACCCCCAGCCCACCTCCACTCCACTGCCGCCTGCTCCCCCGAGCGTGCCGCCACTCCGCAAGCCTGGGAGGGAGAGGAAATGTGGCATGTCCGGGGGAGGAGGCAGGGCCGGGGATTTGGGGAAGGGGTTGGAATGGGGCGGGGAAGGGGCAGAGTTGGGGCGGGGCACGGGAACATTTTTTTGCCTGGGGTGACAAAAAACTTGGAGCCGGCCCTGACCCAGCAGCCCCAATCCTGAGGGCTGCAGCCTCTTCTGATGTGTTGGCCTCGGTTCTGGGACAAGCGTTAGAAAATGTTGCGCAGCCCCATCCCAGTGTTGTCAAGCCCCTGTTGCAAATTAAGGTTATTCTCTGGGGCTGGAAGGATCATCTGAGGAAGAAACTTTGTGAAAGATCCAAGGTGTTCTCCCTGCATATGTGGGAGGTGCCGATTTCTCAACTGATCTGATGGATGTTTGAATGTTTTTGTCCCTCCTATTGATATTACAAATCTGTTCAGGTAATGAAAAGAGGGGAAGAGATTAGGAGACAGATGGTAAACTGAATTAACTGAATACCACTGAAAGCCCAGAGCTGACTTGGGCTCATGCCAGGAACACAGAAGTACAACCGTGTAACCGTAAAAGTATTATAATTGATTATTAATCCTCCCCTTCCAAGCCCTGCATCACAAGCTTTAAACCATTCTTCATACTAGTGAGCAGCTGTATGATGCCGCTGAGAGAGCCTCTGCAGCAAACAGCGTCATCTCTCCCCTTTCTCGATGCTTTGCTGAAACCAACACCCGTGACTTGCCGCTGACTAGAGCTGAGCCCAGGCAGGACTTGGGGGATGCTGGTAGGTAGAGGGAAGCTCTTTGAAGAATTTGCCTTCTTTATAGCATGCCCCACCATCAAGAGCCTCTGTCTTCACAATGGTAAATCAGTCTTTGGATGCACAAATACCTTGTCAGCAGAAAAGTTCCTCTTCATTTTCTGTGACTGGCCAGGAGATTGCTCCCCATCCTATCAGACACAGGCCCAGCCATGGCGAGCCATGCAGATCAATAGGCTTGATTATTGCAATTAATTGGGCCCTATCCTGGCACCCGCTGCAGCCTCTCTGAGCCTGTCCCTGGGTGCAATGCAACTCAAAGGTAGCTTAAGTGGCCACCTGAGGATTCCCCCAGCATAGGTATAGGGTGGCACTGTGTCACCCCTGTCCACCCAGCCCCAGTGTAGGGAGTGTCGCTGGCAGAGAGGGGTGTGTCCAAAGTACCTCTACTTTCTGACAATCCTCAGCTGCCAGAATGGCCCAAGTTAGACCAGCCTCGAGCAGTCCTATTTTAACTTACACAAGAGGCCGAACTGACCCCATCTAGCCCTGGTATTCATTAAGCAGAGTTCTGCCACCCCCGAGGATCTAGCCTGTTGTATTTGGGATTGAAGCCACAAAACCCTGCAAAAGCTCCTGTCATAACTAGAAAGGGAAGGGTAACAACCCTCCTGTATACAATACTATAAAATCCCTCCTGGCCAGAGGCACCAAAATCCTCTTACCTGTAAAGGGTTAAGAAGCTCAGGTAACCTGGCTGACACCTGACCCAAAAGTCCAATAAGGGGACAAGATACTTTCAAATCTTGGGCGGGGGGTAGAGACGGGAGGGAGATGCTTTTGTTTGTGTGCTCTTTGTTTTTGGGTGTGTTTGCTCTTAGGACTAAGAGGGACCGGACATCAATCCATGTTCTCCAAATCTTTCTGAACAAGTCTCTCATATTTTCAAACTTGTAAGTAACAGCCAGGCAAGGCGTATTAGTTTTATCTTTGTTTTCTCAACTTGTAAATGTTCCTTTTCCTAGAGGGTTTACCTCTATTTGCTGTAACTTTGAACCTAGGGCTAGAGGGGGTTCCTCTGGGTTCTTTGAATCTGATTACTCTGTAAAGTTATTTTCCATCCTGATTTTACAGAGATGATTTTTACCTTTTCTTTTAATAAATTCTTCCTTTAAGAACCTAATTGATTGTTCATTGTTTTAAGATCCAAGGGTTTGGATCTGTGTTCACCTTGTGGAAAATGCAGCAGTTCATTTGCAGCACAGGGTGAGCGAACTTATCATCCTGCTGCTCTGCTCTCTGCACTAGCTCCTCATTGCATACGGAGTCCAGATCAAGATTTCTGTCCTGTTATTCAGAGCTCTTGGTGGGATCGGGCCTGAGGTAACCTCTTCCTCTGCAGCCGTGACGACACACAACACCTGTGTTCCACCGGAGCTGTGACATTAGAACACTCGGGGGAGATTTGAGTGCATCTGTACCTAGGCTATGGAACTCACTCCTGAAGGACAAGAATCACTATGGACCTCATCACATTCACAACTCAATCTACACGTCACCTCTTTAACTTAGCTTCCTTCAGTACTCTCTTCAAACAGTCAGTCAGCTCACCTGCATACTCACTCACCCACACACACCAACAAGCAAACAGACAAAAACCCACACTCTTTCTCCTGCAGGTTAGGAAGGTAAGAGAAAAAAGAGACAAGAGGGTACTGTTGTTTTAGTTTTTAAATGCGTTGTGGTGCACGGGATCCATGTAAGTAACTCACTAGATCATTCCATCAGTACTATTCCAGCTCTCATGCTATTGTGAGAGGCTGAAGCAGTTTGGACCAGTCTGCTCCTGGCGCTATCTATGCAATGACTTCAGGTGCTAACACATGTGCTAACACATTTTTAACTGCTACGCCAGCTAGACACTTTAGAAAAGTATTTGTTGATGTCTTTATTCAAAATTCAGCACCTCACCCCATCAGTTACTATGGGGGAAGCTCACAATAAACATCTATGAGATATCCCACACAGAAGGTCCTACAACAAAACCAGGGAAGATTAGACACAAAGGCCGTATTTTTAAAGGTATTTAGGACCTAATGAGATTTTCAAAAGCACCTAGGCATCCAAAACTCATTGATCTGAATGGGAGTTAGGCACCTAGGTGCATTTGAAAATCCCACTAGGTGCCTAAATACTAGGGCTATCAAGTGATTAAAAAATTAATTGTGATTAATCATGCCGTTAATAATAGAATACCATTTATATAAATATTTTTGGATGTTTTCCACATTTTTAAATATATAAATTTAAATTACAACACAGAATACAAAGCGCACAGTACTCACTTTATATTTATTTTTATTATAAATATTTGCACTGTAAAAACAAAAGAAATAGTATTTTTCAATTCACCCAATAGAAGCAGTCTAGTGCAATCTCTTTATCATTAAAGTTGAACTTACAAATGTAGAATTATGTTCAAAAAATAACTGCATTCAAAAATAAAACAATGTAAAACTTTAGAGCCTACAAGTCCACTCAATCCTACTTCTTGTTCAGCCAGTTGTTCAGACAGACAGGTTTGTTTCCATTTGCAGGAGATAATTCTGCCCGCTTCTTGTTTACAGCACCTGAAAGTGAGAACAGGCGTTTGCATGCTACTGTTCTAGTCAGCATTGCAAGATATTTACGTGGCAGATGCGCTAAAGATTCGTATGTCCATTCATGCTTCAACCACCATTCCAGAGGACATGCGTCCATGCTGATGCTCGATAATGATCCAAAGCAGTGCAGACCGACGCATGTTCATTTTCATCATCTGAGTCAGATGCCACCAGCAGAAGGTTGATTTTCTTTTTTAGTGGTTCAGGTTCTGTAATTACCACATCGGGGTATTGCTCTTTTAAGACTTCTGAAAGCATGCTCCTCACCCCGTCCCAGTCAGATTTTGGAAGGCACTTCAGATTCTTAAAACTTGGGTCGAATGTTGTAGCTATCTTTAGAAATCTCATATTGGTACCTTCTTTGCGTTTTGTCAAATCTGCAGTGACAATGTTCTTAAAATGAACAACATGCTGGCTCATCATCCGAGACGGCTATAACATGAAATATATAACAGAGTGTGAGTAAAACACATAGCAGGAGACATACAATTCTCCCCTAAGGGGTTCAGTCACAAATTGAATTAACGCATTATTTTTTTAACAAGCGTCATTGGCATGGAAGCATGTCCTCTGGAATGGTGGCCAAAGCATGACGGGGCATACAAATGTTTAGCATATCTGGCACATATATACCTTGCAATGCTGGCTACAAAAGTGCCATGCAAATGCCTGTTCTTACTTTCAGATGACATTATAATTAAGAAGGGAAGAGCATTATCTCCCGTAAATGTAAACAAACTTGTTTCTCTTAGCAATTGGCTGAACAAGAAGTAGGACTGAGTGGACCTGTAGGCTCTAAATTTTACATTGTTTTGTTTTTGTGTGCAGTTATGTAACAAAAAAATTGAAATTTGTAAGTTGTGCTTCAACGATAAAGAGATTGGACTACGGTACTTGTATGAGGTGAATTGAAAAATACTATTTATTTTGTTCTATCATTTTTACAGTTCAAATATTTATAATAAAAATAATATAAAGTGAGCACCGCACACTTTGTATTCTGTGTTGTAAATGAAATCAATATAGTTGAAAATGTAGAAAAACGTGCAAAATATTTAATAAATTACAATTGGTATTCTATTGTTTAACAGTGCAATTAAACCTGCAATTAATCACGATTAATTTATTTAATCGTGATTAATTTTTTTGAGTTAATCACGAGTTAACTGCAATTAATTGACAGCCCTACTAAATACCTTTAAAAATATGGCCAGATAGTCCTAAAACGTCTACAGTAGAAAAAAACAAAGAAAATATTTTTAAATCTTTCATATTATTAATTATTTCATCAAAAAGAAGAAAAAAGGAAATAAGCCCAATTTTCCTTTGCATGTCAACTTAAAAATTCCTCCTCTCCTACAGAATGGAAGTATCATTTCTGCAAGAACTTCTTGTTATTCAAAGGGATTCAGCACGCAGCAAGGGAAATCCCCAGTCAGGGAGAGGTGATTTTAAAGTTCTAGGACTGGATGTGATGGATTGCATTGTAAGGAAAATTGAGGTTCTCAGGATTTCTGCTTGCTCGCCTACCTGGTTCTGGTGGGATAGACATAATATTTCACAAATGTCATGTCTGAATTGTGACAGAGAGTCCATGTTCAAAAATATTATATTTCAAAAGTAATGTGGTAATACAATGAAGTAACTGGGTGAAATTCTGGTCCACAGAAGTTCCTGGGAGTTTTGCCATTGACTTCACTGGGAACAAAATTTTACTCAGTGATTTTTCCTGATATCTTAAGTCTTAACTGATTAGTTTCCATGAGGAACAATGGGCTCAAGTCATTTGTGGAAGAAGCAGAGAAAAAAAAGCAGCGGCTCTGTGAGGAACTGAGTGGCTCAGAGGATTGATAATTGCAGACAGAACCCTTGACTTTTGGGTTCCCATTTGAGAGCTGTATACAATGGCCAATGTGAAATGAGGTGACAGTCTTAGCCCAGTTCCTAGTGGCGAGGCACCCACAACAACCACCAATCTGAAATTTCATGGTGTTGTAATTGTTGTAGGGGTCCTTACCCAAAAAAGGAGTTGTGTGTTGGGGGGGAGAGGGAGGGAGAGAGTCATGTTACTGTGGCCCTTACTTCCCGTGGGTGCTCCAGTCCTGGAGCAGCCATGGAGTTGGTTCCTATGGCCACCCTTACTTCTGCACTGTCTTCAGAGCTGGCGGCTGTAGAGCAGTGGCTGTCGGCCAGATGCCCAGCTCTGAAGGCAGTGCCCCACCATCAGCAGCGCAGAAGTAAGGGCAGCAGTAACGCGACTACACACACACACACACACACACACACACACACACACACCTCATTTTTGGATCAGGACCCCTAGAATTATAACACCGTGAAATTTCAGATTTAAATAGCTGAAATCATGAAATTTATGATTTTTTAAATCCTATGACCGTGAAATTGACCAAAATGGAATGTGAATATGGTAGGGCCCTAGCAATTGACCAAGGAGGAGAGGTCAAGGTGGTGATGCACCACCTTTCCCTCCCAAAACAATCCTGGAGGCAAATGAGGACCACACAGGTCCTCAGTGCAACTTGTAGTAGTCTCAGGGCTGCTCTGCTGTGTGCTGGCTGGTAAGGATCCCTTGGGGAGTCTCTGGCAATGCTAATGGCCTTTTCCCTCAAGAAATAACCACTCAGCTCACACAGACACTAGAAATGCTGAAAAGACTTTCTGGTCAGAGGCAAGATTTCCAAACTAGGACTGGGAATGGCAGCTCTCCGCTCAGTGCACTCTACCCCACAGTACCAAACTATTGCAAATGTCTCAAGGCAATGGCATGAGTTAGAATAGTAAAACAGTATCCCATTTGGAGTAATATTTTTAGTCTACTGTGTTATTTCATTTAGGTTTTTACTGGTGCCATCTGAGATTCTTGACACTTGAGTTGTTTTCTGAATGATGGACTAGTTACCATCTGGGTTTGCTTTGAGAATTTATAATTACACTAAATATTCATTTTATTTCTTCCTCCAGTTCTGGCTAAAGATATTGCTATTCTTTTATTATTATTTGGGGTTATTGTTTATTGTATTTTTGTTTATTTAGGCTCAGTCTTGCAAATGACTCCACGTGGGCAGGATTAAAGCCATGTTTATTTTGACTTCTGAAACAAAAAGCCATTTGTTCTATGCTGCCAGCAATTACTTAAAATCCCCTACAAAATTATGCAGTACAAGAAAATACCCGCAAATTAGGCTAACCCCAAAAATAGCAAAATCCAGCTGTAATCCAATAATTAAATAGATAAACCAGTACCCAGTCTGCCTCCTTATTGTAGATTTTTAATATCTTCCAGTTACTTCCAATATTTGTATCTGATGCTATACACAATGTATTGAGTAAGAAACTCAGAATTAAAATAACTTATTTTGAAGCTAGAGGGCAGTCTTTCTAAATTAGGACTGGTTTCCTTAAGTCCTCCTGACCGACTGCATCAGCAAAGTTTGAATGAGAGTATTCATTGCCGCAATTTGGCCTCCTGGGGTGGGATTTTACAAAAGCACCTAAGGACGGATGTATATACAAATTGGTACTGAAATAACTAAATCAATTTTAATTCACCCCTTTTGGGTTTTTTGGTGCAAGTCTGTGTGTGGACACTCGTTTCAGAATAAAAGTATCCTATTTTGATGTAGAATAAATCAATTGCTTAACAATTTCAGCTAATCTGAATCTGAAATAAGCGTCCACACACAGACTTGCACTGAAATAATAAAATAACTGATTTAGTCATTTCAGTGCAAATTAACGGTGGAGACCATCCCTTCGGAGTGAAAATCTCATTGAAAGTCAATGGGATTTGTGCTTTTAAATCATTGACACTTTAAAAAATCCCATCTTAAATTAGTAAAGAAAAAGAAAACAAAAACACTAATACATCTCTCCCAAATTTTAGACATCTGAAATGTCCTATAGTGGAAGCTAAGTGTTACTATACAAAACATGATTCGACGCTACACCGAGGAGATAACTTTTAGGTAAACTTCTCTATTCAATAATTATGGAAAAGTCCTACAGAACTCAGTTGATAATTATCAACACTTTATAGAATATTTAGACCAGCCTTTAGAATTGTACAACTTGGATTGTAACTGTCTGTTGAATTCTGTAGATTGGCTCACAAATTCTATCCAAATGATCTCATTCTCTATTATATTATTGGGGGCGTTTTAGAGTAATATCCATGAATCCTTTTAATTTTTACCTATTGGTTTTATCCCTGACTTTTCCATAAGGGCTTTCAGTATGAACTGGCTTTCCTTTTGTTTTAGAAGACAGCAGAAATGCAACTTGTCAGTTATTTGGCACATTTTGTCCCTTTAGTAAAGGGTTGGAGTTTCGTAATTGGCCTTCCTAGTTTGCTCTGACAAGACAGCAGATTGGGAATGGCCTGGAATAGTCTTGCAGTAAAAAAAAAAAAAAATCAAAGCCACCATATCCAGTCTGAGTGAACAAAAATAACCTTCCAACTGCACTTCAGTGTAATGCTTGAGCCGTAATTTTATTTTGCCTGAAAGGATTTTTTTGTTGTGTATTGAGAACAGCCTTATTCTGACTGAACTTTCCAGCCAGCTATCTGAATGATGATGATAATGTTTTTTTTTTAAAAAGTCCTTTCAGTTGACAGGCTGGTGAGGGTGGTGTGATACTGTGACCTGCCAACAACAATTCAGTCTTGTGTTTCATTTAGGAAAGGCTATTTGCATATTCTCTATTCACTTTATTTGCTCAAACACGATTGAAAAGGCAAAGTTCTCAGCCATTGAGACTGAAGAATAAGCTGTCTGAGCACTTAGCGCTGTACTTTAACACTTTGAAAACTTTACTTATTTTGCCAAGAAGAGATCTGAGCAAGCAGAATGCTTTAGAGACCATGAAAAACATCTAGGGGCTGCCTTTTGCAGCAGGAAAAGGGAAGATCTTTTATGTGAGATGTAGCCTAGTTATAGAGACTCTTCTGAACAAAGAAATAATGGAAGAAATATATAAGCTGCAAAATGAACTAAAAGTGTACTTGTGTGTGTGCTCACATATAGGTTATGAGGAAAATTTACCAAACCTAATATGAATAGAAAAGTTCTCATGATTATTTTGAAATATCAATTAAAACACGAGAGAGACAAATGGGTGAGGTTGTATCGTTTATTGGACCAACTTCTGCTGGTGAAAGAAGTTGGTCCAATAAAAATATTACCTCATTCACCTTACCTCCTTTGTAAAGCACTTTGAAGATCTATTGTCTCATTCTCTCATGTATTTGTAGAATAAGGAAATCGGGGGGGTGGGGGGAGATGATCATCTGCAGGTCTCACATTAGTATCCATTTATTAAGTTAACACTCCATTCATAACACATATTTCCTTCTGCCATTTTTCATAAATGGTCAAAAATATATACAGCATAATCAATTCAAATATAAAATAATAATAAATAAGAGTAGTACAGACAACGATGGCCTTATAATAAGGGAAATGTTAAGACTGAATGCTTACAAAGTTTTTATGTGACTTCCATTAATTTAATAAATGGATGTTTTTCATATTTATCATTTCTAATAGTGACAGGTTTTTCCATAGGCATATGATTTATTAAGCCACTTATTAATAGGGTTGTTACTTTGAGGTTTCTATCAGTGATTATAGAACTCTGCTAGGTTGAAAAACAGTGTTGTAAAAAGGAGTATGAGCAATCATTATCTAAATCAGCTGCATAACCTAAAAGTGCTAATCCTGATGTTTAGATTAATATGGGATTGTAAAATAGGGGAAGAATGAAATGACACCAAGGACCCAATCCAGTACACACTGAAGTCAGTAGGTGTCTTTCTGCTGACTACGACAAGCTTAAGATCAGTCCCCTGGAGTCTAGTATCACTTTATTGTTGGGACAAGATACTTATCCCCATAGGTTTGAGTGAGACAATTTAAATTTAAATTTCAAAGCAAAGTTGGTGTTCTGCATACAATTTGGTATGGCATAATAAGGTGGGATGTACATAAGAGAAGCCCAGTTAGTATATTTATGTATTTCTGTCAAAAAGTTTTGTTTGACTGGAGACATTTAAAAAATATTTTCACTTACCAATATAACTGTTTTCTGTCTGGAGAATTATGACTTGAGCCAAAGCCCAATGAAGACGTTTGGCGGCTTTCCATTGACCTCTGGGCTTTGCATCAGGCCCTTAATGAGGAACAGTCAGCACAAAATGTAGAGGTTACATTCTTTGTATTTGTGGACTGTATTAAGATAAATTCTAGCTCATTTAACATGCTTAGGCCTCAGTAAGTATTCATCATATTTGTATTAAAGCAGAAGTTAGGACCAGAATTTTAAAGGTATTTAGGAGCAGTCAATGGGATTTAGACGCCTACGTGCCTACATCCCTTCTGAAAATGAGATTTAGGCTCCTAAATCATTTAGGTATTGCAATGTTGAGCCCCACAATGCCTAAATACCTTTAAAAATCTGGGCCTTAGCACCTGCCTGAGGTGCTGAGCATCTGCAACTCCCATTGACTTCAGCTGGAGTTTTGGGTGCTCGGCACCTCCGAAAATAAGGCCTTTGTCTTCTCCATACTTCAATTTCACATTATTTACTTCATTTACATTATTGGTACTTGAAACACCCTTTGAGGTCTGAAGCTAAGTGCTCTTAGAGAAAATGATTATTATTTATGTGTTACTTGCCGTGCTTTCAAACCCCTTGAAGTCCTGCAAAAGAATATGTCCTCTCTGAGGGTGCCCACAGATAGCCTAAACATTTTTCAGTATCTGTATGTAAACCTCCTTCTGGATTTAGAAGTTGGCAAGTCTGCAGCTACTGTAACAGAGAGCGAGAGGGCTAGTGCTGTTCCCTAGATCCATGGTTCTCAAACTAGGGTCACTGCTTGTTCAGGGAAAGCCCCCAGTGGGCCGGGCTAGTTTATTTACCTGCCGCGTCCGCAGGTTCGGCCGATCGCGGCTCCCACTGGTCGCGGTTTGCTGCTCCAGGCCAATGGGGGCTGCAGGAAGGGTGGCCAGCGTGTCCCTTGGCCCGTGCCGCTTCCTGCAGCCCCCATTGGCCTGGAGCGGCGAACCGCGGCAGATGGGAGACACGATCGGCCAAACCTGCGGACGTGGCAGGTACACAAACCAGCCCGGCCCGCCAGGGGCTTTCCCTGAACAGGCGGCGGCCCTAGTTTGAGAACCACTGCCCTAGATCACTGATCCAAGAAAGGAACTTGGCTTCCTCTAAAGCTACAATAAGCATTAGTCTACTCTGCAAATTGTCTGGCAGGGAGTGACGTGAACACCATTCAAATTGCATAGTGGTTATGTCATCTCTGCAGTGCAATCACTCTCCATCTGCCTTGACAGTAGGAAACCCAAACCCAATTTTCTTCCCTGGCACCGTGTTGCATTTCTTCTAATGCTGTTCCACCAAAAGTCAGTTCTTGCAGTGTATCTACCATCAAGTGTGTGGAACAGAATATCTGTTTTGCTTAATCACTTTGTGTTTGGGCAGTGTCGTATTTCGGTGAAGAAAGGTTGATGTTATGATTAAGGCAATGGGTGAGGATTGAAAAAGTCAGAGTTAAATTCCTGGTTTTGCTAGAGACTTCTAATGTGACATTGGCCAAATGACTTGCCCTTTCTGTATGTTGGTTACCATTTGTGAAATGAGGGTGATAATTCTTTTCTCCCACCCTTTGTCTGTTTGGCTTGTTAAGGTCAGGTCTGTATTAGAAGCTTTTGCTGGTATAGCAATGTTGGATAGAGTTTGGGGGGAGAGATTGGGAGCACAACAATCTTATAGTGGTAAAAGCCCTAGTGTAGATTCAGCCATATGGGCAATAAAGTGATTTTGCAGATATAGCTTATTTTGCTCAGGTAACAAATATAAGCTATTCTGGCAAAAGCACTTTCTGCTGGTATAAGCTACATCTATACTAGGAGGATTTGCTGGTATAGCTACACTCTGCCTCAGTTTCCCCTCTTAGAAACCCAATAACTCCACTCAAGGCCCTCCTGATTCAATAATACCCTGCTTGGGGTTGGTTTATTATCAAACCTCATGCAAAATAGTCCATAACAAACATCCCAAATAAACAAAAGCTTCTCTGATTTTTGGGTTTCCTCTGAAGCCTGCAGTCAGAGTCCTGTTCCCAGTACTCTCAGGACTACCTTTCAGGCACTGTCTCTCTCTGTGGCAGAAGCACCAGCCCTCTTCCTGGATCTGGGTTGTGAGTTAGTCTGCTGTAGGGCCTTAGCCGGTTTCTCTCTCTACTGTCCCCACTTATTCTCTAAGCTCAGAGGGTTGGCAACTTTCTCCTACTGGTAGCTACACTGCCAGGAGAGGGAGGAGGCAACCTTTGTGCTGATCCCCTTCTCTCAGCTCATCCTCAATTGGCTGGTGAGAGGAAAACCTTGCCCCTCCCACTCTGCAAGGCTCCTGGCCTCGGGCCCATTAAGAAATAGTAATGGGATTTCCCCCTGGACTCTATTTACTGCTGGGATCACTTCCTCTCTCCCAAGTCCTTGTATATATAATCCGACCTTTCAGATGCTTAAAGGGCCATGCTGTGTGAAGGGTTGGGCTGACCACTAGGCACTTCTACCCTTCTAAAAGGCAGAACACTTCACCACAAAGTGGCAGGGGATTTCTAATAATAAAGTCTAAAGCCCTTTCTGGCTCTGTTTAGGCAATACCAAGTACTGCAAGCTGCGGGTGAGCTGCCCAGACAGTAAATGAGAGTGCTCTCTTCAAGAGGTACCAGTAAATACGTATATTTACCCATAAATATATTCACCCATAAAGCCCTGCTGGAAAAGATGGGGACCACGTATTATTGGAAAGTAAATTTCTTTTTAAACGGATACAAGTTTAAAAATCTATATTTATACCTCTCCTTTGAGCTACTGCTCTCATGGAATGCCCCACATGCTGCCTTTGTCTGCCTCTCTGACTATGAAGATTCTGCTGTGCAAGCCAACACCTCAATTAGGAAAAAGCAACTGTCTCATACTATTGGAGTAGCCTTTCCTAGAGTTGGGTTTGACCCTGAGGACACCTGATAAATATATTTTTAACTAGCTTTAAGAGCATCTGCCATTTTAAGGCCAGTTTGAAATAAGGGACCAGATCCTTAGCTTATTTAAATGAACATTTAAATCATTTAAATCACTAGAGTGATCGGTCCCAAAGGTCTTTGAAAATAAAATTTTCGACTTACATCGTTGTTGCCAAGGCAGTTCTTTAAGTTTGATTGCACAGTAGCTATATTTGAGTCAAATCAGTGACCGTTGACTCAAATTTTTGCATCCATTTGTTACCATTATGTCTCTACCACTCTGCCTCCATAAATAGAGACTCTTACTGTAGAATTCTTCAGAGAAGTAACATTAATGAATTTGAAAAGCTTTTGTAGAGATTTTATTGCTGACTAGCGTACCCTTGACAAAAAGCCACTCTGGCTAAAACAATGTTTATCTGCAGCCCTTTGAACGTAATAACTGTGTTGGCAATAGTCTGCGTAAGTAGGTTTGTTCTTGAAGCATTTTATTAAGATATTTTTTGAATAAGTTTTTAGTTTGTGTTCATTCTTTCAACATACAAAAACTCCACTGATTTACTTAGTGTCAGAAGCTTCAGTTTGTCTTCATTTTCTGGTCGTTACTTAGCAAAAGAGGGTCCTCCCTTCTGTCTTCTAAAAACTCTGTATTTATTGTTACAGATTTACAACCAAAAACCTTTGTCCTCATTTCATATGGCCAGGAGTAACAAAGCTTTCAAAATCTATTTCACATACATTTGTGTCAGAATCATTAAGCAATCAATGTTGCGTGTTGTCTAGACTTAAGCATGGTGTTATAAGTCACTGAAAACTGTACTGAAATAGAGCAATCTGCCTTCATGAACTAAAATATTTGGTACATCAAGGGTTACTTTCTGAGTAGTGGTGATGTCTCTAATGCAGACTAAGCTGATATTAGCCTAGCTTAACTACTTTCCACAGTTTGCAGATGGGGAGAGGGTGAGACATTCTGGAGTTAGCAGCAGTTCCCTAACAAGTATTTCTGCCCAAGCTCTTGGCATATTTATTCTCAACAATGAGCTAATTGGATCAAAGGCAAAATATATGTTCTGAGAGCCTAACCAGTTTACCCCAGCACTGAAAGTCTGTTTATCTTGGACTTGCATAGAGGTAGGACTTAGTTGCAGAATCTGTTGATTGCTTCAGTACTCAAGTGTTGTAATTTCTGCCCCACTGCAGAACAGAGCAAGGACTCTTGCATCGGCGGTAGGTCTCTTATAAAAGGAGGAAAGCTTTAGCTAGTTAGCTGCTGCGAAATCGCACAAGCAGTAGGCTCTCTAAGTGGCTCCAGAAAGGTAGGGCATACATTTTACTTCCTTCTAGGCACATCCCGCTTGAGGAAAGGCAGGGCACAAGCTGAGCAAAAAGAAGGACTGCATAATATTGAATGGAAGCTTATATATAATGTAACTCAAGATTTCTTTTCACTGTGAAAGAATAATTTCCAATGCATTTCTGTTAATTTTTACTTGGGGGTGGGAGGGAGGAACCCTTTTAAAACCTTTATACGATAGCTTTATAAGGATGAAATATTAGCCACAAAAATTGTTTGTGGGTTGTGTTCCTGTTTTTTCAGATGTCTTCTAACAGTCATAAAGGGGGGAAGGGGATCTAGTACTTGCTGTGATGAAGGCTCAAATTCCTGAAGGTGGTAATTCCACAGGTGGCTGAAGATGTAAATATGGCTATGCAAAGGGGTGAGAAGCTCAGCTGCAAAAACAATGGGAGTTTTATCAAGTTTAAGGCATTTGCTCTTCATGTAAGAGTTGTCTAGTTGTGATTCTAAAATCCGTCTGCATAAAATGGTTCAGGCTATTGCTAGAGCTCTAGATTGCCCAGCAAGGCTTTTGAATGAGTTGTATTGGGACTAGGTATATAAAAGTTGTCGGTTCCCCTCCCCAGAGTAAGCAGGCTGTGCAGAATTCTTCTGAAACAGCTTTTCTGAGACGTGTTTGTCAGGCTGAGATGATAGAAGCCTCCTGATGTAGGTAAGGTTTTCTTCTGCTTACCCAGAGTATTTGATCAGTGCAGACTTCGTAATGCTAATCGTGTCACTTTGAGAGGGAACCCAGCCCACGATGACTGAACTCTACTACTCTGATTTTATTCAGCCCTTAGGCAAAAACACATAGAAATCAGTTGGAGTTTTCCTGGGTAATGACAGTGTAAAAAAACTTAAGCAAGGATCTCAAGTTTTGGACCTAGCATCTTGCGTTCTGTTTTTAACCATGGTTCTTGCTTGGCATTAAGCATGATTTTAAAAAAAAAAAAATAGTACCAGAGACTGGCTAACTATTTAAATAGCATTTTATGAGACGTGTCCAACTTAGCTTCAAAACCCACTTCTTGCCTATGTGTGAGGGGACTGTTGCCCCCTTACTAACACTCAGTGGGGGTTTTGGTTGGCTAGCTCCTAGCACTAAAAGGGGAAGGGTTGATGGCAAATCAGAGCCTGAGACTGACAGTCCCCAGGAACAATGGGGAGAGGCCAATGCTCCAGATCAGCCTGATTGACAGGGCGGGCAGGCTAATCAGAGAGTCAGGAGGCCAGAGGGGTCCTGTCCTCCGTGTGAACTGGAATTGCCTGGGTCAGACAGAGTGGGGCCGAGCTAAGGAGAGAGCAGGGGCCTGAGCTAAGCTGCTGGAAGCAGAGCTGCAACCCAAAAGCCAGAGCACAGCCCAGACCTGCCCTGGGAGGAGAGCTGCAGCAACCGGAGCCAGAGGGGCCAGACAAGCAGCCCAGGGAGCAGGTCAGAGCTGGGAGCAACATCACAGAAGCAGCCTGCAGAGCAGACCTGTCCTGGGGGCAGAGCTGCAGCAACCAGAGCCAGAGAGGCCAGAGAAGCAGCCCAGGGAGCTGAAGGCAGAGCAGCAGCAGCAGCCGTGCTGAGGCAGAGTGGAGCTGGAGCTGGAGCAGTCCGGAGCTGGGTGCCGTGAGCAGCTGGGGAGAGTGAGGGGGACCCTGGGCAGTGGGCCCAGCACAGGGAGACTCCTCAGCCAAGAGGCCTTGCAGGCCAGACTTGAAGGGGGGAATCATAACCCCGACCGGGTGGGGGTGACACTGGGAAGAAGGGTCCTGCCACCTAGAGCCTGAGAGCGTGTGGCTACCACCAGAGCAAGTGTTCAACCCACAGCATCTCTGCAGCAGAACTAGGGCCTGAGAAGGAGCCTGGGACCTACAAGGAACAGACTGTGACCTGCCCTGATGTTCCAGAGACACTGTTTGTAATGTTCCCTGCCACAGAGCAGGGTGATGTGTTTTCCTTTAACCTTTCCCATTTTTCCTTATTCTTTTTTAAAATTAATAGTTAATTAAACAACTTGTATTTGCTTTACATTGTATGAAATGATCAGTGGGTCAGGGAGGTGCCCAGTGCAGAGGGAGGTGCCCAGTGCAGAGAGAGTACCCTGGAGTGGGGGCACCCTAGCCCCTGTCCTGGGTGACCACAGCAGGGTTGGGGGTCGAGCCCCCCAGGAATCCTGGGCCCAGCCTTGTCAGGGTTTACGAGTACTCTGCCAGACAGGAGAGTGGAAGGGGAGCCCTCCAGGGCAGGGAGGCCTCTGGGTAAAGGAAGTGGGAGTGAGGACTCTGATCCTTTCGCTAGCCCACTTCACCGGGGTAGTGCAGAAGCCAGGAAAGTTCCCCACAATACCGGAACCATTCCCCCGCTTACATATGGGAAAGTGTGTGTGCGCGCATGCTCCTAGACCTATCCCTCCCCCAAGAAGTCCCAGGATATCTTCCCTGTGTAGTGTGGACCAGTGGTTTTCAAACTTGGGCCACTGCTTGTTCAGGGAAAGCCCTTAGCGGGCCGGGCTGGTTTGTTTACCTGTCGTGTCCGCAGGTTCGGCCGATCGCGGCTCCCACTGGCCGCGGTTCACTGCTCCAGGCCAATGGGCACTTGTTTGCAAATTGATGCCTAATTACAGAACTTTTGCTGTATCGGAGGGCACAGTGGAATTAGTGGATGGATTCAGTAGAATTGCTGAGTCATTACAGAAGTTTTACTTTTAAAAAAAACCTAGTAATGACAGCAATAAACTGTTCCCATGTTAAAGCATTTGACATGTCAGCCGTGGAGAACCTTTTAATGTATTCTTGTGTTAGCACTAGCACATCTGTTTTTAATTTGTTAATAATTCCTGCGTAGTAAAAGCTGTGCATTGATCTTAATGCTAACAAGTAGAGGTGTCTGGCTAATGGATCAGAAAGGAAGATCTGACCCTCCATCCTTAGCTCATGCAATTGTAGATGAAGAGCTATAATATCAAGAGTTTTAGCAGCCTGCAAATCACAAAGGGCCTGACTTTCAGATGTGCTCAGCACACATACTGCCCCAGCTGAAGTTGGTGGGAGCTACAGGTGCTCCTAAGGCCCAGATCCTCAAAGGTAGTTAGGTGCCTAACTCACATTAAAGACATCTGGAGGTAGGTGTCTGGACCCAAGTCATTTTTAAAACTCCCAGAAGGCAACACTAAATTAAGACTTGACTGAATAAGGGCTTCCTCCAAACATCCGTCCAGTCATTGGGTTTTCAATCAGGTGTTTTATGTAAGCGGGAGCATGGTCCCGCTATTGTGGGGAACTTTCCTGGCTTCTGCACTACCCCGGTGAAGTGGGCTAGCGAAAGGATCTGAGTCCTCGCTCCCACTTCCTTTACCCAGATGCCTCCCTGCCCTTGAGAACTCCCCTTCCACTCTCCTGTCTGGCAGAGTCCTCATAAACCCCAACAAGGCTGGGCCCAGGATTCCTGGGGGGTTCAACCCCCAACCCTGTTGTGGTCACCTAGGTCAGGGGCTAGGGTGTCCCCGCTCCAGGGTACTCTCTCTGCACTGGGCACCTCCCTAACCCACTGATCATTTCATACAATTTAATGGAAATACAAGTTGTTTAATTAACAATTAATTTTAAAAAAGAATAAGGAAAAATGGGAAAGGTTAAAGGAAAACACATCACCCCGCTCTGTGGCAGGGAACATCACAAACAGTGTCTCTGGAACATCAGGGCAGTTCACAGTCTGTTCCTTGTAGGTCCCAGGCTCCTTCTCAGGCCCTGGCTGTGCTGCAGGGACGCTGTGGGTTGGACACTTGCTCTGGCGGTGGCCACACGCTCTCAGGCTCTAGGTGGCAGGACCCTTCTTCCCAGTGTTGCCCCTGCCCTGACAGGGTTACGATCCCCCTCCAAGTTTGGCCTGCAAGGCCTCTTGGCTGAGGCGTCTCCCTGTGCTGGGCCCACTGCCCAGGGTCGTCCTCACTCTCCCCAGCTGCTCACGGCACCCAGCTCCGGACTGCTCCAGCTCCAGCTCCAGCTCCACTCTGCCTCAGCACGGCTGCTGCTGCTGCTCTGCCTTCAGCTCCCTGGGCTGCTTCTCTGGCCTCTCTGGCTCTGGTTGCTGCAGCTCTCCTCCCAGGGCAGGTCTGCTCTCTCTGGGCTGTGCTCTGGCTTTGGGGCTGCAGCTCTGCTCCCAGCAACTTAGCTCAGGCCCCTGCTCTCTCCTTAGCTCGGCCCCACTCTGTCTGATTCAGGCCATTCCAGTTCACTCGGAGGACAGGACCCCTCTGGCCTCCTGACTCTCTGATTTGCCTGCCCGCCCTGTCAATCAGGCTGACCTGGAGCATTGGCCTCTCCCCATTGTTCCTGGGGACTGTCAGTCTCAGGCTCCTGATTTGCCATCGACCCTTCCCCTTTTAGTGCTGGGAGGTAGCCAACCAAAACACCCCCACTGACTGTTAGTAAGGGGGCAACAGTCCCCTTACATTTAGGCTAATAAAAAGAATTTTGAAGAAAAAGATAAGTAGGAAAATATCGTACAAATTTTGCACCATTCTTTTCCGTCTTTTGCTTTGCTAGATCAATTCTAGGTATACTGTTGAGCTTCCCGTTTAATAGTATAGAGGGCATGTACATTTGAGTTTGCCTGGTCACTGTCTCTCTCAGGGCAGTACAGCCTCAGACCTCCTTTACACGGTCCTAAATATAAACTTCCATCTCAAGCCATACAACTGGAAAACATGATCCAAAAGGTGTGGTGGTTTTTTTTTTTTTTTTTTTTTATAAACTCCACTTGCCCCCAAGCCCAGTAAAATGTAGCCACAAACAGAACTTTACAGAAGACCTGGCAAACTAAGCTGGAGTCTTTAGGGGGTAAAGCCTTGGTTTAGCTTTTGCTTCCATACTGATCAATACCCAACTACATTTATGTGCATAACATGTGAGGTGCAGCTATGTAAAATGCATGCCTTGAACTTCAAACCTACTTCAACTGAAACACTTCATGCCTCTGCAAACCTCAGCCCATGTTCAGGATAGTTGGGGCAGCATGTTGAGTGTATTGACACAGCTGAGCCAATAGTGAATCTCCTCCCTCGCTTCTCCTGCAAAAGACAGGCCTCACTCCCCAAACAAGCTCGAGGAAAACCACAAGGTAGAAGAGGCAGTCTGTTTTGGAGAGGGGTGATTGGTGGGTTTGGGAGGGACTGGGTCCGGGGATACCTTCAAGCAAGCTGCAGAGATCAGGTCACTTACAACCTTTGCAATTCAAATTACAGAGTGTAGTTAGCAGACGCCTTTATAAAGTGAATGCTGAAAGGTTTGGCCAGGCTTAATATGAATGAAGAGACAGACTAACAAAAGAGGGCTTGTATAGGGAAGGGACAATACCCTAGATACTGCTGAATTATTACAGCTACAAAAATCCTTGTTTTCTTACAACAACATCATCATCAAAATGAATAATAATAGTATAGTAAAAATTGGCCCAAGCAGCAGAGTTCAGATCTGGATCCGAACTTCATCAGTGTGCCAGTCCTGAGGCATGGTCCAGGCCCACCCCTAATAATACAATACCATAGTTCTGCTTTGTCTCCAAAGCCCTGGGCAAATATCGGCTACGATTTTCATGAGCGATGCCAGGCGTACAGTCCCATTTCTTGAAGACTGCAAAATCAGATAACAGATCTCTAGCTGGTATGTAACCTTCAAATACATTGGGAGGGAGGCTTAAACGTTTTACAGGCCAAAGTTGAATGCTGACTCGCCACGTGCCATTAAGCTATGTGTACCTGCATCTTACTCTGCCTGTTAAACCTAGCTGTTACGGGTGTGTGTGCACCTTTTTCCTCTCAATTTACTGCTTCTTTTTATACTCTGTCCCAGGTAACTATGGGTATGTATGTATTCAAGCTATTTATAGAGTGCCTGTCACCAATCATCTATGAATCGTACAGTAGAAAATGTCATCACTCAAAAAACCCAAGTCCTAAGAAGGTTGGAAAGGAAAAGGAGGAAGGCAGGCTTATGAAAATACATGGGATGTGCAGCACCCATGGCACTTGTGGTATGAACTCCACCGAATATAGAGCTGAGAGAGTTCTCCCTGTGTTGGACTAAGGGCTTGGTTTTCTGCTGCCTTACACCTGTACAAAGTGGGGAATCAGAATGATAGTCTTTTACACCCACCCTGCACAGGAGTAAGGGAGCACACAAGGTGCAGGACAGCGAAAAATCAGGCTTGAGACTTTTTAGGCCCTGTCAATAAAACTTTGATGCATTCACTCTGCAGCCCGTGGTAACAAGTGTTTAATGGGCTTGTCTGCAGTTAGATGAGACGATCACTGACCCCTCCATCAAAGAGACAGGGCTCAGTGACGCATTTGGGAAACAGCACAGCACTGACCAGTAGAGTTTCTCCCACCAGTAGAATTCTTAAAATACTTGGTTACGCACCCACTTCACCTTCCTTATCCAGGCCAAAGGCAGGTCAATAGTTCAATTGAGCATACAAATCACATTTTCCTTCTAAGATGACTCACCAACTCCTCTGTGCGTCTGCTGTACTTGGTTGTGAGACAGGTATTTTTAGATTAATGTACGTCTATAGGCTACTTATTGATTGCGTTCAGGGAGAGGGGGAGAGAATGTGTTCATCGTGGGTTTTGAAATGAATAACTGAATATATATATAAAACGTAATGAGACAGATCCTCAGCTGGTGTAAATTGGCATTGCTCTGAGGTAAGTGAAGATACAGATCCTTAGCTGATGCAAATCGGGGTACTAGGATTCTCCCTGAAATGTTACAAGGGTCAAAACAGTAAGATTTCTATAGAGCCATTGAATGTTTTTAATCATTTAACATGGCAAATAATTGATATACTGTATTTGGTTTTTAGATGTGATTGGAAAACATCCTTGTAAGGTGGGTATAGTTATAGTGAGGTCTTCATGCTCTTTTCAGTACATTTGGGACTTATAGGATATTCAGATCTGTTGTTATTTGTTTCTGTATTGCGGAAATCTTTCAGTTTTATAAATGCATCTCTCAGTGCAGCTGGGTGGAGGGCAGTCCCATTCCTTATGGGTTGCTTAGAGATCCACATCTTTGGTTTATGTATTTCCTTTGGCATTGTCTCACCTTCTTAGCAAAATGTTTAAGGAGTGATCAGCACAGCTGGTGACGAGTTAACAAGCCATCTGTATTAACAGGGTGGCAATTTTAGTGTGGCTTATAATTGTTTACAACTGTTGTATTGTGCACTAAGGGCCTATTTTTTTTTATTTATTTATTTATTTATTTTTTTTCAAAGATGCGAAGCACCTCTAGCTTCTACTAACTGCAATAGGATTTGTGGTGGTCAGGGACTCTGAATATCAAGGCACAAGTGTTTTGGTTCTTGGGTCTGGGAAAATTGAGTGCTGTATAAATTAAATTAATTAATGCTTCATTGGAATAAAAATGTCTCCGGAGAGCACTTATCAGTATCGTGACCCCTATCTTCTCTGTGAAAAACTGCCATGTACAGAAATAGTATCTGTCAATAATTTTGTACATGAGGAAAATACATCCATATAATCTTCCTGATTCATTTCTCTTACATTCCTCTTCACTACAAGACAGTTTTTCCTCCATTTGGGGCCAAATCCTCCTTGCTTATCTCATCCAAATAGGCCCATTTACATCAGTGGGCCAAATTTTTTGATACTAGGGATTAATGTGGCCCGGTGGAACTAATCACATGATCTGTTTTCCTCCTCCTTCCAGAAGGTAACTAAAGGTCATGAGAAAATATTGAAGACTGACTCAATATGAACACTATTTACCTTATTCCTCTTTAGCAGCTCTCCTGCTCAAAGACGTTTGAACTGGATGGTAACCCCTTTTCCCCTAAAGTTAGGTCCTCATAGATCACCATTGCAGAACAATGCAAAGGATGCAATGTAGGATGCTGGGAACCATGGCAGTGGAGGGGAACAGTAACTGGCTGCTTCACCAAAGTTCCGGTTTTACATCTTGAGTTCCAAACATTCAGTTCAAGGTTCACTGAATTGAGATCCAGCTCTGCTGGCACAAAAGAGATTCATGCTAAAGAGGCTTATGTACTTGTTGAAAGCTAGTTCTTTAATAGTCCTCTAGGCCTGTAGCCAGCTTAACAGATTCAGCTGGTTTAATTTCTAAAGGGAAAAGGGTGGGTTGTTTTGTTTTGAGTACTGATAATTCAAAATAAAAAACGTACCTGCTTCTTGATATTTCAAAGCCATTCCAGCTGCTATGTCCATCTCCATTCTTGGTCACTATGGCTATATATTTTTTCCCCCCAGTTCTGTGTGAATCTGCAAAACGTGGTTCTAAATTCTCCCTTGGTCACATGTGGCAGCTTCTTACATTGTTTAAATCTTCGCTTACTGTATAGTAATCAAAACAAGCAACTTCCATTCTGAGCTTTATTTTCATTTTTATCCCGCTTTACTGTTTCCTAGAAATATCCCAGCTCCAGACTCAAGCAGCACTATTGCTTTCTTTTATGTACTGTAAGAACTATATTAGACTCTGATCTTGCAAAGATTTATGCATGCGCTTCATTTTATGTACTGTGAATGTTCGCATTGCAGTCAGTGAGACTACTCACAATGCATAAAATTAAGCACGTGTAAATTCTTTGCAGGAATGGGGCCCTAATTGTTATCCTCTGAAGCTGAGTGAACATAATTCCCAAAAGAATATTTAAAAAATATGGCTGAGTGTAGAAAAGCCGGAAGCAATTCCGTGGTGTGACGAGGTCCCCGGGGTGCAGCCTGGACTTTGGACCGCTGAGCCCTCCGGTCCCACCACTCTGGGCTGCCTCTCACACTGACAGGCACTGCACTTACACAGCCATCCACAGGCAGGGACATTCCCAACTCAGGCCTTGGCTACACTGGCGCTGTACAGCACTGCAACTTGCTGCGCTCAGGGGTGTGAAAACGCACCCCTCCCCCCGAGCGCAGCGCTGTAAAGCGCCAGTGTAATCAGCACCTGCAGCGCTGCACGCTCGCTCGCAGCGCTGCAAGCTACTCCCCCGGGAGTACTTACCTACGAAATAAAATTTAAATTTTAACTTCAACAGACTAAGCAAGATTTGAATCAAGCAGTAGCTCACCCTAACACATGATACAAGCAGATTACAGTTCCTCAATACAGACTGGACACCCTTCCACCCTGGGACCACTCTTCCCCAGTTCAATGTCCTTTTTCTTCCAGATGTTCTTCCAGGTGTTGAGATGGGTGCAGGGGGAGAAAAGGGGTCAGGTCAAGTGATGTCACTTTCCCTCTCTTATATTTTTTCCAGCTGCTAGAAAGCTCATTGCTGTGATGTGTGTTACATACGCCATGGGGGCAGACTGCCTGCTCAAAGAAGCCTCTGGTATAATGGATTGTATACTGATGAGCCATTAACGACCATCTGGCTGGTGATGGCTACTCCTTTGTTGTGACTGAAAGGCTAGCCGTGGGCGTTCCCAACCTCACAATATATTTCGGTAATACTCCTATAGCAATCCTTCATAACTTCACGTATAATGATAGTACCTACAATTTAACAGGATATTATTGATCAACAGATCACGACTTACAAAATGATACCTCACATGGTGTACTTTGTACAAAATGACAGGTTTCGGAGTAGCAGCCGTGTTAGTCTGTATCCGCAAAAAGAACAGGAGTACTTGTGGCACCTTAGAGACTAACAAATTTATTTGAGCATAAGCTTTCGTGGGCTACAGCCCACTTCTTCAGATGCATAGAATGGAACATATATATACACACACACACACACACACACACACACACAGAGAGAGAGCATGAAAAGGTGGGAGTTGTCTTACCAACTCTGAGAGGCCAATTAAGTAAGAGGAAAAAAACTTTTGAAGTGATAATCAAGATAGTCCAGTACAGACTGTCTACAGCCAAGCTCTAAGATACAATTGCATTTGCTCGAATCCCTCAGACAGAGACAAGCAACTACAAGATCTCTATCAAGCATTCTTAAAACTACAATACCCACCTGCTGAAGCAAATACTCATTAGCAACCACACACCACTGAACAAAAACGCTGACCCAGGAACCTATCCTTGCAACAAAGCCCGATGCCAACTCTGTCCACATATATATTCAAGTGACATCATCATAGGACCTAATCACATCAGGGGTTCGTTCACCTGCACATCTACCAATGTGATATATGCCATCATGTGCCAGCAATGCCCCTCTGCCATGTACATTGGCCAAACCGGACAGTCTCTACGCAAAAGAATAAACAGACACAAATCTGATGTCAGGAATCATAACATTCAAAAACCAGTAGGAGAACACTTTAGCCTGTCTGGTCACTCAGTAACAGACCTGAGGGTGGCAATTTTGCAACAGAAAAGCTTCAAAAACAGACTCCAATGAGAAACTGCTGAACTTGAATTGATATGCAAACTAGATACAATCATCTTAGGCTTGAATTGAGACTGGGAATGGCTGAGCCATTACAAACATTGAATCTATCTCCCCATGAAAGTATTCTCACACTTCTTATCAAACTGTCTGTTCTGGGCTATCTTGATTATCACTTCAAAAGTTTTTTTTCCTCTTACTTAATTGGCCTCTCAGAGTTGGTAAGACAACTCCCACCTTTTCATGCTCTCTGTATGTGTATATATATATATCCTCAATATATGTTCCATTCTATGCATCCGAAGAAGTGGGCTGTAGCCCACGAAAGCTTATGCTCAAATAAATTTGTTAGTCTCTAAGGTGCCACAAGTACTCCTGTTCTTTTTGTACAAAATATATCCAAATCATATCACAGTGGTGAATGTGGGGGTTCCAAGGTGCTACTTTGAGGTACAGAGTGTCCCAGAGGGACAAGCCATTAATCAGTCAAGATACAATTTACTAGTTGCCCAAATATGATATCTGACTAACCTTCGCTTTAGGTAACAATATGGATGTGTAGGTGGGCTCTAGTTGAGCATGCATGCAAAAAGGAACTTTTTTTTTTTCCATAGGTAGGTAACCAACTTTGATCTGTATGCCTGCTACTTATAATCACTTAAAATCGGTCTTTCTGTAGTTAATAAATGTTTTACATTTTACCTAAAACATTGTGTTTTGGTGGAAGTGCATGGGGAATCTTAGCTCAGATAACAAAGGCTGGTGAATGTCCACTTTCCTATGAAGAAGTGGCAAACTAACACTAGTCAGGCTTCTGACCAGTGCAAGACGGTACATTTATGGAGTGCAAGGCTGCGGGGAATTGGCTGGAGCCTCTCTATTGATGGTTCTTGAGTGGCTAGGAGTTTATTCATGTAACTGAGGCCTTGGCTCCACAAAGATTAAGTTTCTAGGGTCTCTATACGATGCATGGGGAAAGACAGGCCTAAGACTGGGATCTGCAAAAGCCAGCATGCTAGGCAGGGAGCCACCTAACCTAGCAAATGAGAGATGCTAGCAAAAGAGGTGTGTCCTAAGCCTTGTACCTCAGAATTAGGTGCCTACCTCCAGGCTGCAGGGAGGTGCTTGCGATCTCCAGTTGGGAGCCACTCTGCCAGGTTCAGAGGAAGGATTTGAAGAGGGTCCTCCCAGGAGACTGCTCTGACCAGTGGGCGATGGGATCGTCTGACGTGAGAGCTCCCCCAGTCTCTCCTGTTGCAGTTGTTCAGCTTTGGATAAGTACTTCAAGTCATTGGACCAGAGAAAAAGAGCGCAAGTGTAAGAATTACTCTATGGCCTGTTGATTAGGGCACCTACCCTAATGGGAGATGATAGAGGCAAATTTCCCTGCTCCAATGTCAGTTAAGACATGCTACTTTTCTTCCCTTCACAGGACTTGCTGGTTTTGTTACCTACTGTCTTGTTGCAGGTAATCCTTTTCAGTATCTTTAGTCTCTGGGGCGTTTTGCTACTGTGTATTACAATCGACATCTAAGTGTTGCCATAGATTTCCTCCTCCGTATTAATGGCATTACAAATGGTTCTGTGCCTACTGGAAAGTATTGTGTCATTTCCTTAACTGCTAGGGTTTTACATAAATCAAAATAAAGGATAAGGTTGCATCAGTTTTCAATTAGCTGCAAATAAAAATGTGGCATTTTGAATGCTCTGATGCCTCCCCATTTATTTCATATTAATTTTAATTAGAGGTGAGCCAAGGAGAACATGTTCAGATTCTGATTACGCTAGGTTTCAGGTATTGCATTTGAGGCCAAATCAGAACTGGGGTTCAGGTCCAGCTTTGATAGCTCTGAAATCTCACAAGTTATTGGCCGACAGTGGTGGGCATGCCAGGATATCAGCTATTCTGAGTTTTTGCCAGTTAGGGCTACAATCTTATGCGTGACTGGCCTGGTGAGACTTGAGCTGCATCCAGACCAGAATCTAGTTGGGATCTGAACCAAACTAAATCCACAGCAGCAGCTTCTGAACTGATAGACATTTAGTTCCCCTTACCTGAAATTTGTTAGAGGTTCACAATCAAAAGTCTATTTTGGACTGTCTAATTTTTAATTACAGCAATTATTACGAATTCATAGGCTGTAGTCTCCTAAGGTCCAGGTTCCTTCATCTGAGTTATTGTAAGTCAACAGTAGCTAAACCGCATTTAATGACACTAGTTGTTACTAGAATTGCTTTCCCATTGAGTACTTTCATTAGGCATGTACAATTATATTGTGCTGGCTACAGACACAATTTACAAATGTTTACTGTCAGTATTGTTACACAGCAACTCTTTCTGCTGTTATGAGTCTCAGAGAAATTAATATCAATACTAAGCAATGATAATAAGTCTTCAAATATATAATGAATACTTTTTAGCAGAATTTTTATACAATAGGGCAGCAGTGGAAATACACTCTGTCTTTATAGAAATGCTTTCAGAATTATGCCATTTTAAGATTTGGAAAAAGGACCCAGTGGTATCTGACAATTATTTCCACAGTGTGGTCTCTATTAATTGCTGTTCCTGAGAGCAGTGAGGCTTTAATACCAAATGACTAGCCTGCTGGGTCCCTGGAAAATATTAGTAAGTCAAATATTGCAAGAGATCTATCTTAGTCAGACTCTAAAAGCAACTTTCTCCCATTTGTTTTCTCATATGACACCAAAGTAAAGGGAGGCTTGCAAATTCCTCACTATAAATTACAGTAAGTATTCTAGTGTGTATGATACTGTGGACAAAATCATTAAAGGGTCATATAAATAACAATTCAACTACAACAAAGTTGATAACACACATTTCCATGGTTATGTCCTGTATATGGGGGGGCAGGGGTGTGCGTGGCTAGGTAAATAACACTCCACCCCCCTGCCTAAAGATTCCGGATCTGCTGCAAAGCCCAGTGAATTCTTTTAATTGATTTCATTGGGCTTTGAATCAGATCATGAGGAGTTAGCACAGTGCTGTGGCTCAAGGGAGCACTGGTTTTGAGAAGGGTCTCATGACTCCTGCATCTAGCGAGAACTGGAAGTATGAAGGAGCTGATCCAGTTGGTCTCTCAGAGAGGGTGGAGCTTGCATTGTGCTTTTGAATGCTGGCAGCTGGTTTGGAATGACTTTCCCATCTTGTAGGAGGTTGCCTGTCATTGCAGTGCTGCACTCTTAGCTGCTGCTCCTGAAGGGAAGGGAAGGAACAGACAGTCCCTGAATCAAAGGGTGTGTTCGCATGAGAATCTTAGAATCCCCACATGGACCAAGTAAGTAACTAAACTTTGATTCATTGCTTAGGCAGAGGAAGCCCCCCTTATCAAATGCTCAAACTAGGGAAAGTCTGCACTTGAATGCCTCAGATGCTGCTTTGCAAAAAAAAACCCTAGAAACCTCATTGGAGGCAAGAAATCTAGTAAACTGTTAGCGTAAGATAGTAAAGAAAAAGCCTTTTCTCTTTTTTGCAATACATAAACTTTTTTTGACCAGAAAAACTTGCGTTAATCCCTAGGAGATGATGTGGAATTCTTGTACTAAACACAGGATTGTGCTTGTTGTTCACAAACAGGGCTGGCTCTGGCTTTTTGGCCGCCCCAAGCAAAAAAACGGGGTGGCCAGAACGGCAAAGCAAAATAAAAACAACAAACCTGCGGTGCGGCCAGAGCGCAGATGCAGGGGGACCGGCTAGGGGGGGAGCAGGAGGGGGAGGGAGCAGGCGGGAGAGAGAGAGAAAGGGGCGGCCAGGACTACAGCAGGGGCGCTGCCATGCAGCCCCTCCCGCTGCGGCGCCTCCTGCCGTCTGCCGCGAGGCCTCCGCTCCGGTCGGCGGGGAGGGAAGGAAGAGGACTGCCCTGCAGGGCGCTCTGGTTCTCCGCGCCGCCGCCCCCTACAGGGCGGCCGGAGCGGAACAAGAACATAAAAAAACAAACAAAAAAGGCGGCCGTGCCGCCCTAGGATTGGGCAGAATGCTGCCGCCCCAAGCACCAGCTTGCTCAGCTGGTGCCTGGAGCCGGCCCTGTTCACAAATTCCGGGGCCAGGGGTGTTAAAAACAATAACTGGATAACTAGACATCTTCCTGTTGACTGTCAAATGTTACACAGTCTAATGGACATCATTTGAATTTCAATGATATACAGTATATTTTTAAATATTTGTCCTGAAGAAAAATGATAGTCGAAAGTACTCAGGTCTAAAATAAGATCTTCCAGCATTGCAACAGGTATTAATTAAACTAACTAGTAACTTTAATTTGCACTGATTTAAGTGTAAAGAAATATACATGCAGGAAGATTTTTCTTTCATTTGGGCCGGGGGCGGGGCAGGGCAGGGCAGGGAGGGCGAGCTGAAATTATCACAACAAATTCTGCTCATTGGACACTGGTGTGATTCTGCTGAGGTCAGTAGAATTGCAAACTCCACAATGTTACTCAACAATATAACCACAAGCCCAAATAATATTTTGTGGGCTTATGAGGTTGGGGCAATCAATATTTAGCAAAGGGGTATTAAGATGCAGCTTTAAAGATTCAAAAAGCTTATACTGTAGAATAATTTTTTCATTGAGTGACATACCTCTGCATCTCACCCTTTAGACTGAGATGTTTCGGGTCCAATAAGCATTGTTTCCCCATCTCTGTCAATTCAGATACAAATGAATAAAACAGTATTGTTGTCAAGGACACCCTTTATGGAGGAGGAGTATGTTGCTTCTGTAACAAATACTGTATGGCAAGGGGAGTTTGCCTTATTATGATTGAGGAGACAGTAGTGCCAAAGAATCTGGGCAAGTGTTGGGAATCTGTAAAGAGTGTAGCCTGAGGGTCATTCTATCCAAATTAATTGATTGATCGCCGTTAACTCATGCTATTAACTCAAAATTAATCATGATTAATTGCAGTTTTAATTGCACTGTTAAACAATAGACTACCAATTGAAATTTATTAAATATTTTGGATGTTTTTCTACTTTTTCAAATATATTGATTTCAATTACAACACAGAATACAAAGTGTACAGTGCTCGCTTTATATTATTTTTTATTACAAATATTTGGCACAGTAAAAATGATAAACAAAAGAAATTGTATTTTTCTATTCCCCTCATACAGGTACCGTAGTGCAATCTCTTTATCGTGAAAGTGCAATTTACAAATGTAGATTGGGGGGGGGGAGGTGTTATATAACTGCACTCAAAAACAAAACAATGTAAAACTTTAGCGCCTCTAGTCCACTCAGTCCTACTTCTTTGCTAAGACAAACAAGTTTGTTTACATTTACGGGAGATACTGCTGTTCTCACTTTCAGGTGACATTGTAAATAAGAAGCGAACAGAACAGGCATTGCAAGGTATTTACGTGCCAGATATGCTAAACATTCGTATGCCCCTTCCATGCTTCGGCCACCATTCCAAAGGACATGCTTCCATGCTGATGAGGCTCATTAAAAAAATAATGCATTAATTAAATTTGTAACTGAACTCCTTGGGGGAGAATTGTATGTCTCCTGCTCTATTTACCCACATTCTGCCATATATTTAGTGTTATGGCAATCTCAGATAATGACTAAGCACTTGTTGTTTGATTTAAGAACACTTTCACTGCAGATTTGACAAAACACAAAGAAGGTACCAATGTGATATTTCTAAAGATAGCTTCAGCATTTGACTCAAGGTTTAAGAATCTGAAGTGCCTTCCAAAATCTGAGAGGGACGAGGTGTGGAGCATGTTTTCAGGAGTCTTAAAAGAGCAACACTCCGATGCAGAAACTACAGAACCCGAACCACCACAAAAGAAAATCAACCTTCTGCTGTTGGCATCTGACTCAAATGATGAAAGAGAACATGCGTTGGTCTGCACTGCTTTGGGTGGTTGTTGAGAAGAACCTGTCATCAGCATGGACACATGTCCCCTCGACAGGGCTGGTTCCAGGCACCAGCCTGGCAAGCAGGTGCTTGGGGTGGCCACTCTGGAGAGGGGCGGCACGTCCAGCTATTCGGCGGCAATTCGGCGGACGGTCCCTCACTCCCGCTCGGAGCGAAGGACCTCCCGTCAAATTGCCACCGCAGATTGTGATTGCGGCTTTTTTGGGGGGGGGGGGGGGGGGCTGCTTGGGGCGGCCAAAACCCTGGAGCCGGCCCTGCCCCTTGATTGGTGATTAAAGCATGACGGGACATATGAATCACATCTGGCATGTAAATTTCTTGCAACGCCGGCTACAACAGTACCATGCGAATGCCTGTTCTCACTTTCAGGTGACGTAAACAAGAAGCAAGCAGGATTATCTCCTGCAAATGTAAACAGATTGGTTTGAGCAATTGGCTGAACAAGAAGTAGGACTTGTAGGCTCTAAAATTTTATGTTTTGAATGCAGGTTTTTTTTTAATATAATTCTACATTTGTAAGTTCAATTTTTATAATAAAGAGATTGCACTACTGTATTAGGTGAATTGAAAAATACTATTTCTTATTTTTTACATTGCAAATATTTATCAACATTAAATATAAAGTGAGCACTGTACACTTTGTATTCCATGTTGTAATTGAAATCAATATATTTGAAAAATGTAGAAAACATCAAAATATTTAAATGGTATTCTATTATAGTTTAACAGCGCAATGAATCACGATTAATTTTTTTATTATGAGATTAAAAGCAATTAATTTTTTTATCGCTTCACAGTGTTAATCCAAATAAGAGCTTACTTACATTTGCTAGTTCATAGCTATAATTAACAGTCTTTAGTGCACCTCAGAAAATTGGGCGTCTGATTTCAGATACTCTTTTGTGCTTGGATATAGATATGATGAGACGTTTTACATGGATGCTAGACATGCAAATTTTAGCCTCCTGAACTCTATGGGACTTCTGGCCTCCAGAACAGGGATTAAATCTATGACGTAACTATAGGAATATTGTCATCGTGTAACCAAATTGGACATTCAGTAAAATTTAAATTGCATCATGGACATACCATGGGACTGATTCTGCTCTCAAACTGGAGTTATACCCATTAACTCCATTGACTTCACTGGAGTTACAGTTTAGACCAGAGTAAGAATGACATACCTGATATTAAATATAAACTAATAGTGCAGTTATAGTCTACATTTTGATTAATAATGTATGTAAACTAGACGGCAGATCCTCTGGTCTGGCCAAGCTATGCTCAATACAAGATTGGAAATAGTGTGAAGCTATCTTTGTAGCCTCCAGGTGTGCGGTGGGGGAGCAATATTTGGTGGTCCAGAACCACAGTGTAAACTAGAGCAGTGTATGGGTTGCTCTAACTTATGCCAGCTACCTACAGCAACCGAGGGGAGATTCTGGGTGTTGGAGATCACTGTGGTATAGCATGATACTATCCAGTTGCAGTATAATTTTATATTTCCAGCACAGTATAAACTATTTTTAAAAAAATGCCTCAAATGGGCATACTTGTAGTAGCTTACTTTAAATTAAGCATTATAGTGATCTACCAACTGACGGCACTGTTGAGTACTAAGCTATTGTCCTGAGACAATAATCCGTGTGCGAATCCAGGTCCAGAAAAATCTCTGGGATTTACCTTTTTATAGACTGTATTTGTGACACTGGAAATGAGAATGATAAATTAGAGATTTAAAAATGTGAAGCATATTTGAGTGATTGTCAGAGTAATGTTGGCTCATTGATATAGTTTTGCTTTCATGTGGTGCTACTTTAAGATATGCTTACTGGAATTTTTTAGCCATAATTGATCTATTAAAGATGGTAATAGGGCATCTTTTATACAGTTAGCTGCATAAAATGGTTTAGAGGATTCAGCTAAGGTGTTCTTACCACAAGTGGAAATGGTGAATATTTTCAAAGTGACATGAATGGATTATCGCCCCTTATAAGAACTATAAAAGGGATTATCTCCCTGCCCTATTCAACAGCTTTTTCATGTACTGAGTTCAAGTACGGAACATTTGGAATATTCGAATAATCGAAGTGAGTATTAGTTATGACCAGAGCCTGGCAGGTAATTCAAGCCATTGAATCATCTATAGATGGAGAGTAAATGTACACTACTGCAGAAGGCATCTTCACTCTAAACCAGCACATGCCCCAGAGATTTGAGACATTATGCTCAGTTCTGGCCACCTCAGGACTTCTGATCTATATTTATTCCCTCCTGATAGTTAACTAGCCTTTTCTCTTTCATCTGGTCCATTTCTCTTCTCTTCTTACTGGCACGTATTTTTACTCTTCCCCCCTCCCCACCCTGCTTCCTTTCTCCTGCCTCATCTCTCCCTTCATAAGAATAATTTAGAAATCAAGTGAAAACTTTGAAGCTTCAGCTTCAATATAAAATAAATTGTAACGTCAACGTTTGCATATTAGTCGAGTCTTGCATACCTGAATGGTGAAGGCAAGGTAGACAGAGTTCACCAGCACTTCTGAATGCCAGTAAGGTATTTATTGCAGTAGGCACACACCAGAAAACTTTCATTTACTATGTAGTGTTCCCTCTAATTTTTTATGTCCGTGTGCGGAATGAATTTTGTTATGTGCACCATTGTGGACATGTGTGACACAGCACCTCCATATTGGTGCACATAACAAAATTCATGTGGTCGGTGTGGGGTCGAGGTGTTCGGAGCGTGGGAGGGGGCTCAGGGCTGGCACAGAGGTATGGGAGGGGTGCAGGCTCTGGGGTGTGGCCAGGGATGAGGGGTTTGGGGGTGCAGGCTGTCCCAGGGCTGCGGCAGGGAGAGAGGACTCCCCCCGCCCCCAGCCCTCTCTCACCACAGCAGCTTGGGGCCAGAGGAGAGGTGCTTCCCCCTGGCAGCAGCTCCGTCAGGGCTGAGCTGGGCTGAGTGAGGGGCTCCTCTTCCTGCCAGCTCCAGTGGGCCTGGGCCGGGCTGCGGGAGGGGCTCCTCTCCCTCGGCAGCAGGAAGTCCGGATCAGGTCCGCGCTGGGGGAGAGGCATCTCTCCCCACTGCAGCCCTGAGCCCCTCCATGGGGCTTAATGGGAAGCTGTGCAACTGCACAGCTTAGCGGGAACTTACTGTCAGTGGTTTATATGACAGGAATTTGTTCCATGAAAGTGCGCCAATTGCAGGCAATGGAACAGGGGACAAAACAGAATCACAGAGAAGTGATTCGAACAGCATCAATGTGATCTTGTTGTGAGAGCAAGGTAACTTGTTGAGAGAGCATGGTGCCTTTCACAAGGACAAAAACACATGAGAGAGTCGAGTTCTGTTTGTCCTGGTTGTATGAGCAAAAGTGGACGATCTTTCACAGGGGATATATTACCCCTCTCTCTCTCTCTCTCTTCAGAGAGAGAGAGAGAGAGAGAGAGAGAGAGAGAGAGTCAGGCCATTACAAAATTCTTCTTGCTGTGGTCAGCCCAGAGCAACCAGTGCCTTTCCCACATATCCAGATGCTGCTGCTGTCTGAGTTATTTCGACGTTGTAAGTGTGGGCTATGTTCCAAAAGCAGGGCTGCTTACCCAAACATAGTTAAGGACAGGGTCATTGCCAAGCCACTTTGGGATGCAATATCAAGATTGACTGTTGCAAGAGCCATGCCACATAAGATCTGCAGCACAATAATACTAAAATCATATGTAATCAGAAATAGGGACCAATGACTGAGTTAGCCGAGAAACTATAGATTCTGAATATGAAAAACGAGAAACAGAAATTCTTTATCCTCATTAGTGAGGATGGGAAAGAAATGTGATTTCAAATTACATGCCTAAAGTCTCCATTCAAATCATGGTTTTTAAACCATGAAAACATGTAAGTATAACCAGGAAAATATTATGCAACACTCCCCCTAAAATTTTACTTACTGCATCTGCAAGTTAGTGTATGCAATAATTCCAGCAATCCTGCCATTGAATTGTTCGAATGGCTGAGTTGATTCATATATTGGAATGCAGAGTGTGCAGGTCTAATTTCCCATTTGTTTGTGTTACCGCCATCAATATGGAATCCTCCACGATGCTTTGCAGCGTATTTTAGGCTGAGTTACTAATATAGTTATAACTCCTTTCATCACAAAGGATTTGAAAATCTTTACAAACTTCACAAGGACAGGTATCACTAAACTTGCCCCTGAAATATAGTCCTTTCTGAGGAGGAATACAGGAGCTGTTTAACAGTGCTCGTTAGCAGGATGCAACTGTTTCAGTCACGAGGTGAAGGGGGACCGTCTGTCCTCCTCTCAAGCCTATTTTTTGAATGTAATATATATAAAGTACCTTTTGTTGAAGTGCCTAGGCACTTATTTTAGCTATATGAAACTACAGAGAAAACTTTCAGGTGAGCAGAAAGTAATTGCCCAAGTGGGAATTTAGCAGGACACTGGGGTTATGTTGGGTCATGGGATCTTGAATGACCACCAGTAATCAAGAATCCTACATGTACCTAATACGTTAAATGATTTTAATATTTGAATTTTCCCTGGAGTATTTACTGTAGCAGCTGGAATGAATCCAATTGAAAATAATTTCTCCTAGGAGTCATGTGGAAACCTTGCCTATTGCGGTATATTTTATAATGTATCATTCATCAGCGGATGGTGCTAAAGACAGTCTGCTTACTGTATTTGCAATCTCATGGACCTCTTAACATTGCTCTTATATAATGGGAATGTATTATATGCAAGAATAAATAACGCCATACAGGTCAAATTTTAAATGAAAACGCCATACTCTTCTGGAAGGTAAAGGACACAGCTTTGAGTTTTCTAAAACCAATCAACAACTTATGAAATCTGGACATTTCACACAATAGCATGTAGCAAAGAGCCCAGCGCAACAGTTCAGTCTCCTAAGGACGTAGTTGGCTTTTGTTCAGCTAAAGTCATTGGACTCAACAGAGGGCTGTTTGCGAAATTTAATGGCCTGTGATATGCAGGTCAGACTGGATGATCTGATGGTCCCTTCTGGCCTTAAACTGTGTTACTAGGCTACAAAGCAATCATGTGTGCAATAATAATCCACTCTCCTGAGACCTGTCTGAGGGGGCAGTTCGGCTGTCTCCGTCCTGTACAGCACGCCAGGAGTACTACCCGTCCCTTAACATACAGGCCTCTGTCCTGTGCTAGGGGAGGCTTCACCCTTTGCTTCCAAGTCAAGACTTGCCCTTATTGTTGGAAATCTACCCTAAAATACCCAAAACAAGGTCTAGTGCCCCAGTACCCCCTGCTCTTGGTGGTGATCCCAATGCTGAAGTTCAATCTGATCACTAATTCCTCCCTTAGATGTCCCTCAAGGAATGGTTTCTGATGTTAGGTGCAAACATTAAAAGCAATGGCTGCAGCTGAGAAAGCTTGACCTCCCCCACTGCATAGGTTGCAAAGCTCTCCTCCATTTCCCCATCCCTTTAACACCTTTTCTAGTTTGTTGTCCAGTGCTTGCTTGCATAGGTGGTTACGGCATTGCTCACAAACTTATTGGGAGGGTTGTTTCAAAATTACAGGACCACAGACAGTTTAATCAGAAAGCCAGTCAGGTTCCCTTCTTAGTTACACTGGCACCAATCTGCAGACTTGGCCAAATAACCTTATTAAGACTGACTGCTCTTCTGTAAGCATCAGAAATGTAAGTAACATAGCTGTGCAACGCTATCTCTACTCCTTAAGAATTGCTTGGCAAGGAGTTCCCCTTCCTTTGTGGTCGGTTAGTGAAAACCTGCTGATTTACACATTGATCATGGTTTTAAAATCAATGTGGTGTTGAAGAAATACTGCTTGAGATAAAGGGACAATCAACACGTTAGGATGCAACCTCAGCCTGGTGCTCCGCTTTGTTAACTGATCCAGCACGTGCTGTGGTTTTGTAACATGGATCTAAATTGCCAGAATAATGTAATTAGACACTATGTTAAAAATAATCAGAACTCTGTATGGGTGGCCAGAGGCCAGGGATCCATTCCTAGATAGGAAGATATTTCCAATGGAAACACAGGGTGAATGTTTAATTATTGTAGTAGAACCTAAAGGCCCGAATCTGGGATCTGAAAATAACTTGGTTTTAGTATTTTTTTCATGAAGGATTATTTTTATTAAATACACGCAGGGACTATTGACAAACTGACAAACCTCTTATCCATGGGAGGAGCTCTCCCTAAAAATCTGTACACTCGCTCCATTGTCCTCCTTCAAGGCAGCTCTGCTCTGATGCCTATAAAACACTAGACAATGGCTGGGCTTCGGGCTGACAAGACCGTTTATTTCACCGAATATAATTTGTTTCATTGTCATCCTGTCTTCCCTACCCTCATCCTGCTTGGTTTGCTTTCTCTCGCTGTACGCTAAGGCTGCAAGCTCTTTCTTTGGGACAGGGTCTATCTATTTATTATATGTGTAGCTTTCAGCCCACGTACTATTAAAAATTACTTACTAAAAGCTGCTAAATACGTTCTCTAGAGCATATTCAGCATGAAGTGACAGAGAACTTGAGAGATAATGAGCCTGACCTTGAATACATCATGTGCAATGACTCCCAGGAAGAAACACCATATCGTTTTCTATTAATTTCAGTGCATACATTGTTTGTTTGTTAAATACTTGCCCCCTCCCCCAACGGGAACAGAATCCTTTCCAATAATCAGCCAACAGTTACAGAGACTGAACAGGGGGCAGAGGGCATGAGACAAAAGGATACTCAGCTTCCTTTACCATAAAAGATTTGTCTCTCAAAGACCAACCACTGGTGCAGCCTTAAATTGTGCTCTGGCAATTTAAAGGGACACCATTAACCATTTAGCTCTTCTCCCTCCCAACTAATTTAGCTGGGGTATTTTTCCCTCATAATTTCAAAGCTAAGGTGGGTTGCTTGCCTCTGTAAATATGAGGCAGTTTTTTAAAACACAGGCTGTGACTTCTTGTATATTCAACACACAAACAAATCTCCCTCACACCAGGGCGGCTCCATCAGCTTTCATGGAGTTGCTCCTGATTCTCACCCTGTGGGAGAGGAATCCAGCCCGGATTTCTGGAGCCATTGATTATGGGATGGGGGATATGGCCTTTGTACCAAAGATCACAGCTTTGTACATAAAAGAAAAAAGCAGGGAGATTCGTCAATGCTAATGTGCAGCAGAACCACAGGGCCTCATCCTCAGCTGCTATAAGTAGGCATTACGCCATTGAAGGCAATGAAAATGCACTGACTTACACCCACTAAAAATCTATCCCTCCAGCTGCTGGCAGATAGGGTCCTGAGACTCCTGACCGGAGCTGAACTGGTAGGGTGCTTCATATGTACAGGACAGGAAGCAGGACACCCCCCCCCCCGTGTCACATAAAGCACAGCTCCATGTGGGTTCCCTGCACCTAGGGATTTTGAGGGGCTGAGGCCAGAGCCAATGTATATGGGGGTCTCTAAAATAAATTTCTGAGGAGTGGAATGGAGTGCGAGCAGCAACCTTCGGGGCTATTCCAGCCTTGAGACAGCAGTAGCAGCCATGCAGCAGCTCTTACACATTCACTACGTGTCATACCTGCCTTCATAGTCTCCATACATGAGGCTGTCACTCTATGTACCGCTTGACACTTCCAACAGAATTTGTATTCAGAAAGATCCCAATTCAATGACTTGTCTCTGTTTTGTGTATGAATGAACCCCACTGCACTGATCCACTGAGGATGGAGTTAATATGCCAGGGCAACCCTCCTCTTCATATTGCCAAAGACAAAACAATTCCTGAATTCGAAGGGAGTGATCTGGGGGCTGCTAGGTGTCGCTTCCTGTTATTGTGACAGGTCACGTGACTTGTCAACTCTTCTGGCTCCCTATATGTGCACTGATCAGAAGGAAGCAGATAAGTTGAGGGTCTCTTTTCCCCTCTCTTTCCTTTGATTTTTGTGCTGAAGAAATATCAGTTTTAAAAAAAAATCCATTGCTAGAGTCTGTAGAGGCCAGACCTACAACATGTGACAGTTGCCAAGGTAGGTCAATGCCTAATAACTTTGACAGTGTCCCTTTAAGTAGTGGAGGATCTACACCTAAAAGTATTTTTCCTCTCATTCTTTCTTGTCTCCCCTCCCCATCTGTACTCCAGGGAAAATATTCAGCCCTTCTGGTAACAGAGAATTGCATAATTATGTCGGATACCCCAGTTCAGGACTGGGCCAGTGAGTGAGCATTTGCTCTGGAGGATGTTCTTCTTCCTCTTCAGTGGAAGGGCCCTAATCACTCTGCAGCAGGGTCATGCCTGCACTGGTGCCAGCACAGGACACAATGGAGGGATCTTGGGCCTCCCCTGTTCAGGGACTGCACAGATGGTGCAGCCTTTGGAGCAGGCTAGGGCGGTCCTTGGAGCTTCCCTAAGTTGAGCCCCTGTTTCACTGACCCTTGTGGAGCCTACTGGGGTTCAGAACTGCCAAGTTGTGAGAACGCCCCAGGCATGTGTCTCGCACCCTCTGCCTTCATTGGCTCATTTCTGCTCCTCCCCTGAATGCCCCTTGCAGCTGGGAGTGCTGCAGAAGTAGAGCAGAGATAGCCGTGCGAGCATAGCACATGGCTATTGGGCTTCCCTGTACTAGGCGTATTTCCCAGGGGGATGTAGGCCTGCCCTATAGCCCCTTTGAGGCAAGGGGTCCTAGCACAGTGACGAAATGATGCCCTTCTGGCCTGATTCTCCTCTCAATGGTGTAAATGAGGAGTAACTTCATTGAAATCAGTCGTGTAAAACTGAGGGAAGTGAGGGAAATCAGATCCAGGCTTCTTTGCTAGAATTGTACTGGCCAGTCCCCACAGCAGCACATTCCCTGTGCAGCTAAACCCTATAACACTGTGATCAATTACGCAGCGTAAAGCATCTGTACTTGATCTGTCTCCCACTGTTAAGAGTTGAAACGTAAAGAGCTGAGTCCCAAGAGCCAGGTGCAGTGTACATATACTGCATATTTTTGAGCACCATCTACTGGTACATTATCATCATCTAACCATTTACATCTCTATTGCTCTGTCTTAGGTTTCTTCTCCTTAACCCAATTCTTCTGTAACTCTCAAGAAGACAGTGGACTTGAAGGTGGCCTCATGGCCAGCTGAGGATCCCTCCTGCATAGCAGTGCCTCCATTAGCATAGAATCAGCACTTTGACAGCCCCCTCTTTGCTTCTGCAGCCTATGTTCACATGAATGATCCCATTGACTCCACTGGCATTGCTCACATGTGTAAGAGCTGAAGGATCAGGCCCCAGGCAGTAGTTAGCCATTTGAAATTTACACACAAGCAGGCTGATCTGTTGCTGTCTGCAAAGAGTATAACCTTGGGAGCCCAAAGTTGACATATAATATGGTCAGGGACACAGTGGAAGCGCTTGGCTGTAAAGATCCAGGAGTAAGTTAAAGGCAGGCCTGATAAAGATCAAATGACTCAACAGTTCACTAAAGAAAATGTCTTCACCACCACTCCCACCCTCCAGGAAACAAGTAAACCTCAGACATAGCACATATGTGGCACTTTACATCTTCAAAAAATAATTAGATAAATTTAAATGGACTAATTAAGTAAAATATCATACACGAGGGATGGCAACACACACAGACCTAGTCACAACAACATGTGCAAATACATGGGAATGGAATGGATAATTGTTAGCAGCCAGACCAGAAGGATGTTACGTGCCATAGATGCGTTGCGGGAAGTGCCGTCTTTCAGATGAGATGTAAACTCTAGGAGCCTGATTCCATCTCCTACTGGTGCAGAGATGTGGGACCAAGGGGAGGCATCTTACCCTTGCACTTACCCTGTCAGGGAGTAGTTGAGGGTTGCACCCCCATTGCCTTAGCATCATGGGCTTTGAAGCAGCCAAGGAATAGCCAAGCTACCGAAATGCCCTGGCCATGGCTCCGTCCACCCTGGAACTCCTCCTGCACTAGGATTGCCTACATTGATGAGCTACTTCAGGGGGAGAGGTGTTGTGCAGCTGTTTTGCAGCCACTTTGACAGCATAGTGGGTGTAGAGTGGCCATGGGATGCTGATAAATCAGACACTAGATCATAGTATCTTGCATTAAAGTTCTCATGGATCGATCCATAAGACCAGAGATGTAAGTCTTGGCACCCTGGCCAAAACTCCAACTTGAGTGAATTCATTCTATGTACCAATCCCCCCCACCCCTCTGCAGTTTCAGCTGGATGAGGTACACCAGTTCTGAAGGATTTGGTATTGCTGCTGTGTTTTGCTTCAGTAGCCGCTGCATTTTAATGGTGGACAATATGCTCACTAGGCATATTAGTCTATAAACTCCTTTGGGACCCAAGGTATTAAATTAATGCAAAATATTAAAATACAAATACTAGGAAAATGTAACAGGGGAAGTTTGCACCAACCTGTGATAATACTTTAAATTCCTTGAGATCAAAAACCCATTTAGCAGGCACTATTTCCCACTATTCACAAAGCCTTGCTGAAATCTGCAGCTGGATAAACCTGAACTCCTATAAGGGGATGCTGGTAGGAATAAAGAAGGATTTTGAAAAAAATTGCCTCCTCTAGAGCATCCCCACTATCAAGGGCTTCTGCCTTCACATTGTTCATTCAGCAGGCAGCGATAGTGTCCTTTTAGGCTCCTGAGGGCTGATTAATGCCCAAATGGTCAAGGGGGCATAGAACATGCACTTTCACCTGCCAGTGACCTGAAGATTGTACCCCATACTATTGGACACAGATCAGGCCATGATGAGCCACACTCGAGAAAGGGATCTTGGAGTTATCGTGGATAGTTCTCTGACAACACCTGCTCAGTGTGCAGTGGCAGTCGAAAAAGTGAACAATGTGAGGAACAATTAGGAAAGGGATAGATAATGCCACTATATTAATCTGTGGTATACCCACACCTTGAATACTGCATGCAGTTCTTGTCGCCCTATCTCAGAAAAGATATATTAGAATTGGAAAAAGTAGTGAGAAGGCCAACAAAAAATGATTAAGGGTATGGAACAGCTTCTATATGAGGAGAGGTTAAAAAGACTGGGACTATTCAGCTTAGAAAAGAGATGATTGTGGGGAGAGGGGGGATATGATAGAGGTCTATACAATCCTGAATGGTGTAGAGAAAGAGAATAGAGAAGTGTTATTTATCCCTTCACATAACACAAGAACCAGGAGTCACCAATGAAATTAATAGGCAGCAGGTTTAAAACAAACAAAAGGAAGTTGTTCTTCACTTAACGCACAGTCAACCTCTGGAACTCATTCACAGGGGATGTTGTGAAGACCAAAACTATAACCAGGTTCAAAAAAGAATTCAACAAGTTCTTGGACGGTAAGTCCATCAATGACTATTAGCCAGGATGGTCAGGGATGCAACTTTATGCTCTGGATTTCCCTAAACCTCTGACTACCAGAAGCTAAGACTGGACAACAGGGGATGGATCACTCGATAAATTGCCCTATTCTGTTCATTCCCTCTGACGCATCTGGCACCAGCCTCTGTCAGAAGACAGGATACTGGGCTTCATGGACCATTAGTCTGACCCAGTATGACTGGTCTTATGTTCACATTCCTAACCTTCAGGCTTGATTTATTGCACCTCATTACACGTAGAAATGAAGCCAAAGAGCCTGAAAAAGCTCCCGGTGGTACAAAGCACAATAGCCCATTGGCTGAGCAGCATGGGATGCATAAACACATAACTTTGGTGATCTGCTCCTTGCACTTGTTCCCCAAAGCACGTGGAGTCCAGTTCAAGGTCTGTCTCTTGATATTCAAAGCTCACAGTTAGATCGGCCCTCGCTAACTGGGAAATCACCTCTGCTACTGCAGCCAGGACCTCCCATGACAGGAGCTATCTTCCACCCAAACAATGAAACTGTTGACCAATCGGGAAAGCTCAAGAGCACAGGAACTAGAACTTTCACAGGAACTGGACCTAGACTCTGGAACTCACTGCTACAAGAGATTAGAATGCACCACATCAAAACTAAATGCAAAACTCATCTCTTTGACTCGGCTTCCTTTCAATTTGTTCTTCAGATACATATAAAAACCAACACACAAACTAATCAGGTCATTTCTCCTGCAGGCTGGGAAAAAAGAAATGGAGAGAGTGCTAATTTTATTTCTGTTTTACTTACGACAGCCCAGTAATCAGGGGCCCACTGATGTCAGCACCTTGAGTTAGAGGTGGGAGAAAAATTACAGGCTTCCTGAAAGATGTTGGCTCACAAAGTAAAAAGAAAAAGTTGCAACTTTAAATAGCTGCTGCTAAATTCTTCTAGTCATTTTAAAAACCTCTGCATCTCCGGAATGACTACGAAGTGTGGAATATTCAAGATCCTCTTGTTGACAAAAGTGACGCATCCTTTTGCAGAGTGCACGCTGCCACTTTAAGTTATCATGTGATTATCACCAGTGCTAAGCATATTTGAAATGGAAAAAAATCCAGGCACGTTAAAGGCATCTCTTCTAGCAGTCAGCTGTCTCAGTCTCTCTGCCTTTCTAAGTAAGGGTCTGGTTTCAAGCAGAGCCAGGGGGCTTTCGATACATGTTTCAGACACAGAACATTCTAAATATACACAGTTCCTCTTGCTGTGATGCTAATTACGCTTTTTGCTCTGTGCCGTTCTTTTGTAGCTGTGACTTTTTTCTTCTTTTTTGTAGACAGCTCTGTTTCTGGGTCAGCATAGCAGTATGTTTATAAAAGGTAAAGAGAGAACTGCCTTTCCTTGCCTTCGTTCCCTTAGAAGTATGGCAAATGTTATGGCCTATGTCTGTTAATCCTGTCGCATTAACTCATTCTTTTCCTTTGGCTCCTGCAGAATTTGCCCTTTCAATCTTTGAAAAGATGCAAGCACAGGAAATCCTGAGGAGCCTGCGGCTGCCCGAGTTTGACGACTTCAGCCAGTTTTTCCACAGCTTGCCAGCTACCACCTTAGTTGGCATTGGTGCCTTTGCAGCTGTGATCGCATATTGGTTTGCTAGCCGGCCAAAGGCTTTGAAGCCACCATGTGACCTCTTGATGCAGTCAGAAGAAGTTGAGGTAAGGCTAGCATTATTTATACCCTTCAACCAATAAAAAATTAACCCTTATGAATGCAGAGGTTTGGCTGGGCTGGCTAGATTCCATGGACTGCGTCACCACGGCCAGGTCCCGTGTACAGTAATTCACACCCATGCAGAGTGCTACTAAATAAGAAGCGTACCTTTTTACGCCCCCTTTGCATGGGTGTGCATGGCTGCAAGGCTGTTGAGAATCAGGCCCTAGCTATTTGTGGTGGGTGCTGTATTGTTCCATCCTGGACAATGGTTCACAGTCTGTTACACCGCGGATTAATTTGATCCACTTTGTTCCTTCCTTTTAAACTCCTGGAAAACTAACATCCAAGCCATGAATTTAATCCCTACTGAATTCCTCCAGTTTTAGCCTGGCTTGACCATGAAGCACTGAAAAATTACATACAAGCCGCTAAAAAACCAAGGTTTACCGTTCCCACAGATGGTAATTATAATCTCACATACCACTGTGCAATGCTAACTCTGTAATGGTGGCTGCTGTATGCTCAGTGATACTGTAAAAAATGATGCTTTAACCCAAACCTGAGGTTGAGTATTTATTCATCTTGATGCTGTTAAGGAGCCTTGAGGTCTAAAGAAACTACCCCATGTTAAAGTGCGAGAACTTCCAAGAAAAGCATCTTCAGTCGAACTTGTATTCAAAATTGAGACATATAATAAGAATCTAAAGGTTAATGACAGGTTTGTCCATCTAGCAGGTTCCCCTTTAAGAGAACTTCACTGTACTTACTTATAAAAAAAAATAGGCAAAAGTTTACATTTCCCATGGGAGCATTTTCTTCTGATTAGAACCAGGACTCTGGGGTTCTTTCCACAGCCATGTTTCTGACTCACTGTATGACCTGGGGCAAGTCACTTAACTGCTCTCTGCTTCAGTTTAAACTAGGGGTCTCAAACATGTGGCCCACCAAGTTCTCCGCACCCCCAGAGTTATTTCGTGCGGCCGCCAAGCTCCCCTCACCCGCCGCCCTCCTTCCTCCCCCAGTGCACTGTGTCCCCGTGCCTCTGCCTACCTCCAGGTGCTTCCTGCTGCCAAACAGCTGTTTGGTGGCACTTAGCGCTTTCCAAGAGGGAGGGGGAAGAGTGGGGAGCCGTGCGCTCAGGGGAGGAGGCAGAGAAGCAGCAGGACAGGGGCGGGGATTTGGGGAAGGGTTTGGAATCTGGGCAGGGAGGGGGCGGAGTTGGGGTGGGGACTTTGGGGAAAGGGTTGGAATGGGGGCAGGGAAGGGACAGGGCCTCATGGAAGGGGTGGAGTGGGGGCAGGGCCGGGGGCAGAGAGGGGGGCTTTTGTATCTTTATATGAAAAGGTGTCAGTGATGCAGCCCTCAGGCCAATGTACTAGTCCTCATGTGGCCCTCGTGGTGATTTGAGTTTGAGATCCCTGGTTTAAACCCTTGTACCATATAGTGAGTAAAACCTGCCTAACTTACTCAGGTGTTGTGCAAATAATTAGTATTTGGAAAGTACTTTGCAAAAAGCAGGTTATAGTTGTTATGAAATTGACATGGCAAACTAATAATATTCCCATGAGATTCCCTATCTAAAATATCTGCTACCCTGTATTTTTATTTTATATGTACTCACTGATGGAAGGAGAGAGAAACTGGATGTTGTAAGGATTAATCCAGGGTTATCCACACTAGTAATCACCAGATGAGAGGAACAACCTCATTGAAGACACTATGTGTGTTGAGCTGATTTGCATCACCTGAGTCCTTGAGGGCTTTAACAGGAGTCTGAGTCATGTGGAAACTTAATCACTGATGCAGCAACATCTTTTCTCTATCGAAGGCTATCATTAGGCAACAGCACAGGAAAGCTAAAAAGACCAAAAGGCGAGGTGGGTGACAAAAAAATCCAAAGAGTCCACTTTTGCTGAGCATACTGGGAAGTGTATTATTTAATGGGGAAACCGCCTTATCTTCCCAAGAGCTTGGCCTGTCTGTGGACCTGAGATGGTATTTATTTGTGAATCAGGAAGGCTAGTAAACTTCCCTAGAGTAACAGAAGCATGAGCCATACTAAGGCCTAGCTCCTGATCACGTTGTAGCCAATGGCAAAACTTCCACTGTTTCCAGTGGAGCCCAAACCCACAAGCTGCCTTGTATCTTTGTCAGTGCCTCTCTGAAAGAGGGAGTGAAGTAGAGCCACATAGTAGCAAATCCACTATTCCCATGTTGTTCTAACTACCTCTCCCTGCATGTAACTCTATGCAGGCAACTCCCAGGAACCTAGATGCCACAGTACACTGGTGGATGAACACTATCTGCCTGGGCTCCCCCAAACTTGCTCCTAACCCTGCTGCATCTACTGATCTCTGTGCCCACCAAGTCTAGGGGTCAGCATTTGCCCCTTGGTGCAATTTAATGTTCCCTTTTTTAAAGGGTGCAATATTGCACTTATAGAGGAGATATCATCTCTATCTTTGAATGGCAAACTTCAGCTCCACAAGGTTTTTTCACCTTTCCCACTGCAGAACAGAGCTACTGTGATGAACCTGCATTAAACTCCACTTTTTACAGTATTATCAATATCCCTCAGGCTCTCCAGCTATGAATTCTTGGCTACAAGCAAGTGTCCTTTTTGCTTTTTTTTCATTAGTAGTGAAATGAGCTTTCAGAAATATTTTTCCCTATACCATCTACAGATTTATAGCAATCTGTCTTCAAAAGTCTTTGGGAAACATAAACTACCTCCAAGAGAATCATGCAATGTCATGTATTTTTTTGTGGGAGTTGTCCCAACGTTGTTCTGAAAGCAGTTTTCACACAGGAGGTCAGACTAGATGATCTGGTGATCCTTTCTGGCTTTAGATAATGACCACGTTACATGAATTCTAAAGTTCATTACACAAATTCTTCTGGGACTTTAAACTCCTCTGAGTGGTGTCATAGGAAGGTAATGATTCTACTAGGGCTATTCATTTTTACTGCACTAATTAAAATAACCAAGCAAACAAAAGCAGTGGTGGCCAGCGATAGCATGCTGAGGTGCCTTTTTCTTGTATGAGGGTGGAATTTGAATCAGACTGTTTCTTTGAACTTGTGGGATCAAATTCAGTTTGGGGGTAACAGGTGCACTTCCATTTGGAGTCAGTAGGAGCTATGCGCTCTTATGCCAGGACTGAATTTGACAGATAGGTCCAAACTATGGTCCTGGTCCTGCAGGCACCTACGCGTGTACTTAATGTTACTATCATGAGTAGTTCCACTGACTTCAGTGGCACTGCTCATGGTAGTAAAGCGAAGCACATCTGTAAGTGTTTGCAGGATCAAGGCCTTTATATTCAATTATTTGAGTTGGTCAAAACATTTTTTTTAATGAAAAACTGCTTTTGCCCAAAAGAAAAGTTTTCATGGAAAAAAATAGCAAAAATGGGGGGTAGGAGGCTTTGTTTGTTTTTGTATAAAGAAAAGTTGGGTTTTGCTAACTGAACATTTTTACTATAAACTAAAAAATATTTGACTTCTGGATGTTAATTGAAAAACTGAAATTTCATGAGGGGAAATTTCCTGAAAACAAACAAAATCATTAAAATTTCCCACAAAAAACAACTAGCCTGTTTTGATCAGCACTAAAATCAGTTACTTAGTTCTATTACATTTTTTTTTAAAAAGATACCTATTCCAGAAAGACTGGATTATTTTCTGTCCCAGAGTTATCGTCAATGCTGTTTTGAAGTCCAAAATCAAGTACAAGAAGAAAAAGATGTTCTGCCTTCTGCAAGCTTCATCGATGCTAGAATAGTTATTAGTGTAGAATAGGTAAATAGAACCTCTCAAAACTTCAGTTTGGCTTTATTGATTTTTGTCAGAGTTACTATTTTGTACTTTGTGTGTTCACTAGCTATAGCAATGCTCCTTGTGGGAGTTGGTCTTGAATTCAACACTGTCCAATGGCTGCAAGTATCAGAGGGGTAGCCATGTTAGTCTGGATCTGTAAAAAGCAACAGAGAGCCCTGTGGCACTTTTAAGACTAACAGATGCATTGGAGGATAAGCTTTCATGGGTGAAAGCTTTCGCATGCGTCTGACGAAGTGGGTATTCACCCACGAAAGCTTATGCTCCAATACATCTGTTAGTCTTAAAGGTGCCACAGGACTCTCTGTTGCCAAAGGCTGAAAGCTGAACTTAAAATAATTCAGACTGGAAATATAGCACAAAATTTTACCAGTGAGGGTAATTAACCACTAAAACAATGTACTCAGGAGTGTGGTGGGTTCTTCATCACTTGGAGACTTTTAGAAAGAGATCCTATCTTAACGATAGCATATAGCTCTCACACAAGCTATGGGCTTGATGCAGATACCATTGGGTGAGGTTCTTTGGCTTGTGCTATGTGGAAGTCAGACTAGATCATCATAATGGTCCCTTCTGATCTTCAAGCATATGAATTATTCAAAAAGTAAACACCTCACAGCATTGCCCTGTAAACAAATGTATGGCCCAGTAGTCTGACTAGGGGTTGAATTTTTACTACTGATTTTTAGAGAACTGTGTCAAACCAGAGATCTGTGAGTTGCTCCTGTGGATTGATTATATCTATACATTAGTGCAGAGCTGGTGCAATGTTTCCAAAAATATGGACTAGCCGGTTTTAAAGATATGACTGTACCTACAGCCAGATGGTGCAAGTTAAACAGAGTTAAGACTAACGTACTTGGATTGGAAACTCCCAAAGTAAAAGCATTCTTCTGTAAGGATGTTGATGATTCAGCAGCTGTCATTTTTCATTCTGAGTCAGTACTGAGCCAGTGAGGGTGACCAGATGTCCCGATTTTATAGGGACAGTCCCAATATTTGGGATTTTTTCTTAGATAGGCACCTAATAACCCCCATCCCTGTCTCAATTTTTCACACTTGCTATCTGGTCAGCCTAGAGCCAGTGCTCAACCCATTGCATTAGCAGGTGCTGTGCTGATTAGGGTGACCAGATGTCTCGATTTTATAGGGACAGTCCCAATATTTGAGGCTTTTTCTTATATAGCAGCCTATTACGTCCCACGTCCTGATTTTTCACACTTGCTGTCTGGTCACCCTAGTGCTGATGCCAATGAAGTCTTCTAGATATGGAGGGATAGCTCAGTGGTTTGAGCATTAGCCTGCTAAATCCAAGGTTGTGAGTTCAATCCTTGAGGGGGCCATTTAGGGATCTGGGGCAAAAATCTGTCTGGGGATTGGTCCTGCTTTGAGCAGGAGGTTGGACTAGATGACCTCCTGAGGTCCATTCCAACTCTGATATTCTATGATTCTATAAAGGGTGAAATCCTAGCCCTACTGAAGCTAATCACAAAACTACCATTGAATTCCATAAGGCCAAGATGTGCAATTAAGTCAGACCATTTAAAAAAAAAAAAAAAACAGGGCAACTTTTACAAGGGTACGGTATGATAACGCCCGGGAGCTGAGCAAATTTTAGACTGATTAATTAATTACATTTTGCCTCCTTGCATTTCCTCTCCATTTTGAAATGGATAAGACGTTTTGGATCATTCATTCTTGTATAATGTTTCTGGGATAGAATACAGCAGCTTCTGAATAGAAATGGCTGCATGTCAGTGGTGAATTCTGGTGTGAAGTTCATAAAAAAGCATTCTGAAATCCTTCTGAATGACGGATGGACTATAAATGCACAACATTTATGTTACTGAATTATTTTTTTTAAATAATGTCCTGAACGCCTTCAATTCTTCATTTTTTAAAATGTAGCACTCTTAAAGGAGAGCAAAGCTAGGCTGAAACCAACCAAAGGGATTACATTTTTTTCATCCTCTAACTAAAAAATGTCAAATCAGTTTTAATCAAACTCTGTTTAAAGCAACGAGAGACATGAAATGGAAATTTGCTCCCTATCATGAAAAAACAAGGGGTTTTCTCGGGGGGGGGGGGTAGGGGGTGTAAGGGAGATTCAGTGCAATTTGAGGGGCTTTGTTTTCTAGTCTGTTCCTTCTAAATCAGCCTAAAATATTTCCATTAGCATATGAGCTATTTAAATGATATTTGAGACTAGAAACATTAGTCTTTAATTTCAATCTGTGAATAAAACCTATAACTGCTCTAAATGATGAGCATGTAAAGATTCTTGTTCCACGTACTAGGAGAGAGCAAGAAAGCTATACAATCGTCTAGAGCCTTGGAGGGAAGGAATGGGCTAAGATCCTGGGGGCGCGGCTAGAGAGCAATATCAGTGGTGAAGCTGGTGCAAGTGCATTAGTATCTCTGGGCAAACACAAAAGCCCAGGAGTCTAATTAGTCAGTAGGCTTGGGGCTCAGTTGTTGTTTTCCTTTGTTTTTACTTAAAGAAATGCATTTATGAGTGAAGCATAAATGTGCTTACAAAGTGAATCCCATAGGCTGTGTTTTGTGTTTCATTTTATAAAGGCCCTTATGGCTTGGCTTGGATATTTTATTTTTACAGAAACAGAACAGCGGGGATTTTTTTGGTGGGTTAAGGAAAATCACAACAAACCCGCCTGTCTGACTTTTATACAGTTTTAGACAAAAGCAAATATTTATGTCGAGGCTAACACAGGAATATAATTCAATATGTTTCCCCACAAAAAATATTAGAGCGCCTGTAATTTGCAGGCTAATCCGTCATGCAGGTTCTAATATAAGATTATGGCAGATTCATGATTAAGTTCTATCCACCTCTATGTTTATGATGCCAACTTGCCTCATAATGCATTTAATGCTCAGGCTGTCGTAGCCTAAGTACTGCACTATGGGACAGTTCCAAAGATGGTTGTTCTGGGTTTGTTTGGTTTTTTAGTCTCTCTTTCAAAAGGTTCTGATCTGATCCTTATATGTTGTTTTGGTTTCCATAGGGATGTGAAGGAGCTCGGCGGTCCGTGATAGGTGACAGCACAGAATTATTAACTCACTACTATGATGATGCACGGACAATGTATGAAGTATTTAGAAGGGGATTTAACATATCTGGTAAGTGATGATGATATGTAAAGATCATTATATTGACTAAAACCCCACTGGGCTTTAGTCCCTCAATGCTGCTATCTCAGCGCTGGTCAGAGGGTAGAATTGGGTCTGTTGTCTTTGGAGAAAACAGCTGTACAGATTGGGGCTTAATCCTGCTCCCAGTGAAGTCAATAAGAGCTCTGCTGTTGACAAAGATTGGGCCTTGCTGGCTAGGGGAACAACTGGCCCCAAAAAATGTGGGCCTGTAGGATTTTTGAGTGCAGAAGTGAAGCAAATTCAGGCCATACTCAGCTTCTTAACTGCAGAAACCAGCATCCAGCCATGGAAGAGCTTCATAGGCTACAGCAAGCATGGAAGCCAGGGTATTTTTACTGAAGTGGGGAGTGTGGGTGAATCTCCAAAAGTGGCAAAATGGCTTAGGCCCCTACATCCCATTGGCATTCATAAACACTTAAATCACTTTGGCACTTTTGAAGATGTTATCCTGTGGCCACCGTTTTTAAGCTTGGGCACCTACATTCCTATTTAAGCACCTGAATAAGTAGTTTGGTTTCCAGAGCTGCTGAGCTCCTGCAGCTGCCCCTGGCAATGACTGTGGAGTTCCACATGCAGACGGCCTGCATTAGACCCTGCGTGGGTAAATGGCAGAAATTTCGCAAGGTCCCATCTGCATAGCTTAGGAAATGAACTACACCCCTTCCACAGCTGATCTTTCTCAGTTGACCTACATCTGACACACTTAACTGTAAAAAGTGCTGTTTTTATTGTCTAGGGATAAAACAGTGGCTACAGCATACAGGGAACAGAAAGCAGAAACAATATATTTATCTTGCAGTAATTAAACTAAAGGAAGCAAGGAATAAATCTCTCTCTGGCCTAGGTTGACACTAATTTTGTAGCTTGAAATGTCCTCAAGAAAGCATCATGTTAGTGCTATTAAAAATTACAGTTGATACTAGGGTTACCATATTTCAACAAGCAAAAAAGAGGACGGGAGGAGCCCCGCCCTAGCCCCGCCCTAGCCCCGCCCCTGCCCCTCCCACTTCCCGCCCCCCCAGAACCCCCAACCCTCCCCCCGTTCCTTGTCCCCTGACTGCCCCCTCCTGGGACCCCTGCCCCTAACTGCCCCCCGGGACTCCACTCCCTATCTAAGCCTCCTTGCCTCTTGTCCCCTGACTGCCCCAACCCTTATCCACACCCCCACCCCCAGACAGACCCCTGGGACTCCCACGCCCCATCCAACCACTCCCCACCCCCCAACTGCCCCCCAGGACCCTACCCCCTACCTGTACCCTGACTGCCCAAAACTTTCTCCACTCCCCTCCAAAAGTCCCCCCCCTGTTTCTTGACTGCCCCCTCCAGAACCTCCCTGTCCCTTCTCCTGCCCCCCCTTACCCTGCTGCTCAGAACAGGGTGTTGGGCTCTGTGCCAGCCGGACACATGGCTGAGCTCCCCTGCACAACACAAAACCCGGTCCCTGGCCCTGCACAGGGCTGCCGGAGCGGGCTGCAGGAGGAGGAGCTGCCGGCCGGCTCAGAATGCAGGGAGGGGGGGGTGGGAGGAGGAAGCTGCTCCGGAGTCCAGCCCGGGACTTTCCTGCAGCCCTCCCAGCCGCTCGCTCTGCCGGGGGAGGGGGAAATCCCGGACATTGTGAGTGCTTTACAAATTCCCCCCGGACGCTATTTTTAGCACACAAAAGGAGGACATGTCCGGGTAAATCCGGACGAATGGTAACCCTAGTTGATACAAACCCTGCCAACTGCTGGTTTAGATGGTTAGAATTATTAAACATTTTTTGTCCGCATTCCTTTATTTGAACTGTGATTTTTGGTATGGCAGGACTGGTCCAGTGGATAGGGCACTAGGAGCCAGGAGTAGGGGAGAGTCCGAGTAGCTCCAAGATGATGATGACTCTTAAAGTCCCTTCTGAGGCCTGGTCTACACTGGGGGGGTGGGGGGGGGGTTGATGTAAGATACGCAACTTCAGCTACGGGAATATCATAGCTGAAGTAGACATATCTTATTCCGACTTACCTCCCATCCTCACGGTGCGGGATCGACGGCCGTGGCTCCCCCGTCGACTCCACTACTGCCGCTCGCTCCGGTGGAGTTCCGGAGTTGACGGGGAGTGCGTTCGGGGATCGATATATCACGTCTTAACGAGACACGATATATCGATCCCCGATAAATTGATTGCTACCCGCCGATACGGCAGGTAGTCTGGACGTACCCTAAGTACCAGCTTTTCCTATCAGAGCCTTGCAAGAGCACAAAAGGAGCAGGGAGGGGGAAAGTCCCTGAAAAGGTTTGATCTTTTATTAATGAGGACTTTGCAAACACACAGGTCCTGATAAGATGGGTTTTTTGAGTCAGAGAGGTCTTGAACTGGAAGCTGTGAATTCCAGAGTCCTAATGCCAACTATAACATTGACCACACACAACCTGAATGTTTAAATTCTGTTTCTCAGTTTCCCCATCTTTATATAAATAAACTGGGCTCGACACCTTTTTGTTCTTTTTTACTGCACCTGAAGTTTAAGGTGAAAAATCTTAAAAATGTAAATACATAAATAACGTTTCATGTGATAAGCTGAGGAGAAGAGGAACAGGAACAGGGGTGAGAGAAAGGGAGGTGAAGGGGATGTAATGTACGGACTAAGTGAAAGGAATGCGTGCAAGTACAGGTTCTAGTCAGAGCCCTGTGAACTGCACGATGGAATTTGCCTCAGACTCTGTCTCATGTTGCAGAATTGTGCCTTGGAATCTAAGCACTAATGTCAAGAAAAAAGGTTTCTAGCTTTCCTGGTTGGGGGGGGGAGGGGCCTTTCAAACTTGAACCAAGTATAAACCAGCATAGCGATGCCTGCCTGAGTCTGCAGACAACCTGAAACAATAGCTTTGAGAGGTGTGTGATCTTGCCCTCGTCTCTGTGAGATGTTAACTTTGAAACCTAATGATGACGGTTTAAATGGCAACACTGGTAACTGATCGTTTAGCAAGAACACCTAGTAAATGAGTCCCTTAATCCTCAATTGCCTCCCACGCCTTCCCAGATGCCAAACCCCCCAGCCTTGACAACTTTTACAAAGCAGTTATGAGTTTTTAATACAAAATTTTGCAGTACATTGAAAATTAAATGTACAGGCAGGGTACATTTAATTACATTCAGTATAAAATTAAATGACACCTGGAATACTGTATCAGTTCTACATTAAATGCAGTAAAAACCTTTATATTTAACATGTATTTGAAGCTTTCTGGGCATTTCCTGTCTGGTACCCTGAAGTGTGTCATTATTTTTTATTATTGTTTGTATTTCCATAGTCCCTAGGAGCCCTAGTTATGGACCAGGACCCCTTGTGCTAGGTGCTGTGCAAACACAGAACAAAAAGACCTGCCCCAAAAAGCTTACGGTCTGAGTATCTAGGCTCCTGGCTACAGATTTACTGGGGCCCTTGCTGTGATCCTTTTTGGACTTGAACAAAACACATGAGCTTTGTTCTGAAATGGTTGGTGTTTTAGTGCCACCAGAACCCTCAACAGAATAACTGCTGTATATGATGCAGTTTGTTACTCTGGTGATGAGGCACATGTAAGTACCTCGGAAGACAGGTGGGTAGGGTGACCAGATGTCCTGATTTTATAGGGACAGTCCCAATTTTGGGGTCTTTTTCTTATATAGGCTCCTATTACTCCCCACCACCTGTCCCGATTTTTCACTTGCTGTCTGGTCACCCTACAGGTGGGTTATGTGTGGTGAGGTTAGGGGAAAAAAGGCAATTTAACATTCCAAGTATTCCTGTCCTCTTTTCTACAGTGAGATGCTTATGTTCTCCACTCCTCCTCCAGAGAAGTGCATTTTTATTCGGAATAATTTTGACTTCCTAGGGCTTCAATGAAAGGGCAGCCAGACCTGTGGGAGGTGACATTTGGGATGAAAGCCCTTATCAGATAATGATGTTCACACTGTCTTAAGGAAAAGCTGGTTTAACAGGGCACTGGGCCTGCTCAACGTCAATACCACCTCTGCAATTTTGAATGAAGGCTCAAAATGGTCCATAATCCAGTGCCCCATTATACAGGGCTGTCTTCCTTTCTAATCTGGTAGCACTCTGTGTGAACTCTGCCTCAGAGAAACATGGATTGACCTTGATAACAACAATGGATGTTCTTTAAGAGCAACTTGCTACTGTTAAGGGCTCAGGGTCCTATCATTCATTAGCACTTGGCTCTAAGACCCCCATAACTTTGTAATCTGTTTATTTTGTTTAGAGAATGGCCCCTGTCTAGGATTCAGAAAGCCCAAGCAGCCTTACCAATGGTTGTCGTATAAAGAGGTGAGGTTATCATGAATCTTTCTTTCACCAAAGAATCCTTATCCTTACTGTCTAAACGTAGCTGTTTTTAAAAGAAACCTCCTAGTACTATCCTGGGGTGGGGGGGAGGAGGGTTATGATCATGTATTATTTTACCACTTTCAGTTACCTGCTAGTTTTCATTTGTGCCAGGATCCTCCCAGATGCTGCACACCTTTTGGCAGCTGCTATAAGCACTCTTCACTTCCATTGAGCTGTCTCGGCACTTAGCAGGATTGGGAGCTTAGTGTTGACTACTAGTAGTATTGATTTACAGAGCATCTTTCGCAAGCCAAAGCTTTGGGGAATTACAAATCCTGGGTTGAATCCTGATGGCTTCACTCGTGGAAGTAGTTCCACTGATTTCAGTGGGCATACTCATGTGCAAGGTGTACAGATTTGATCAAATGTGATTACTTTGCCTCACTCACCACTGAATGCAGCCACTTCTGGGTGGTAATAGCACCAAAGCATTATGCACACTGAAATAAATAAACTACTGATTAGCTCTAAGACCAGAAATAAAGAGCACCATAACAATTTCACGTGATGGGGGAGTTTTAAGTAAGCAGAATTGAATTGCTCAGGTTGGAATTTAGCCAGGGCACTAAGGTGAATGCCAAAAGTGTCATGAATTCTTTAGTATCAGAGGGGTAGCTGTGTTAGTCTGAATCTGTAAAAAGCAACAGAGGGTCCTGTGGCACCTTTGAGACTAACAGAAGTACTGGGAGCATAAGCTTTCGTGGGTAAGAACCTCACTTCTTCAGATGCTTGAGCTTATGCTCCCAGTACTTCTGTTAGTCTCAAAGGTGCCACAGGACCCTCTGTTGCTTTTTATGAATTCTTTAATGGCTACAGGCGACCGGAGTCTGTTTTATGTGTTATCCAACAAACGAATATTAGAGCCCACCACTGTAGATTAGGTTTCATTTGTGTCTGCTGCTTACATTCCTCTCTTATCCATTTTCCTCCCACTTCTAGGTCTCTGAAAGAGCAGAAGCTTTAGGATCAGGGTTACTCCAACAGGGATGTAAACCATCAGCAAGTCAGTTTATTGGGGTCTTTGCACAAAACCGTCCAGAGGTGAGATGTTGCTGTAACCTCATGCAGTGTTAACAATATTCTTGAGTTTTGATCTCACTTTAAAATTTAATCTCATTAAGTGTTTTAATCACTCCCCTTCCCTTACCCCTTTTCTCTTTGTAAAATCTCCTTCCAGTGGATCATTTCTGAGCTGGCTTGTTATACCTATTCTATGGTGGTGGTCCCCCTGTATGACACATTAGGCCATGGAGCCATTCGTTACATTATCAACACAGGTAAAAACAGACATGCATAAATATCATTGAGGTTCTCAGAAAATCATTCTTGTTATGCAGAATGACTGATTTCTCTTCTGCTTTCCTAAAGGCAGATGCTTTGGCTCAGTGATTCGTTTTAGCTGGAAGTAACCTTAGCTGGGTTATATAGTATAATTCTATGTATCATGGGAGGACCGGCTTTATTATTCTGAAATTATCCCTAATGGATAAGCTTTGTATATTTCCAGCCAGGCATCATCTTGTAGCTTGTTCTACTGATGAACTGAGTGTACTGTTTATAAGTTTTCCCTAATATGTAATACATTTTCCCTGCAACAACATTAGCCCATTATTGCTTATTTTGTTCCAATGACAAGTGCTAACAATTAATCTATCATTTAGTAAACCTCACTTTATGCATGTATTTTACTTTGAACATTATGGGTCTTGAGCCTTAACATTGCACCTGTCTTACTGGGATTTCTGCCTGGCAGGGTAAATTCTATTATGTAATAGACTTCCCATAAAAATGAGATTCTCTCCCTACAAATTTTAAGGTTCTAGGGTCCCAATCCTGCAAAGCACTTAAGCACATGCTTAACTTTAAGCATCGGAGCCGATGGGACAACTCACAAGCTTAAAGTTAAGCCCCTTCTTCAAACTTTGCAAGATCAGGGCTTAGGACCGTAAGAGTAAAATCTAAAGATTTTGTCTTGTGCCCAAAAGCCAAACACAAGGCTGTACGGTTGTTTTGCAGGGACTGGTCTGAACTGTACTACTGCAAAAGCAGGGCAGATTTTTAGTGGCATCTAACTTTATATGCCATATGAAAATGAGAATCCTGAACACACACTGCTTTCTCCGAAGGGAGGTTTCTTTGTTCTAAAATCACTTTCCTCGAGACGTCTGGAGACTCGGTTGATGTATATTTTTAAAGAATGGGCCAGATCCTCAGTGGGTGCAAACTGTCAATTTACAATTAACCGCGGACACAAGTTGAGGATGTATTTATTCCTTTTTTTAAATGTCCTTTCTCTTTTTATGCCCTTTCTTTCCACTGCATCTTACATGTTGCACAGATGGCCAATTCCAATTGAGGACAGCAAGAGCTTTTTTTATTGACTTCAGTGGGACCAGGGTTTGGCCCAGTGTGCATTTCAACTTGGCTCAAGGAGAGCTTTGCTGTGATTTCTGTGGCTGCAGGATAGCTCAGGATCATAACAGCAACCAGCCACTGACAAGATCATTCCAGGGAGGAGAATTATCTCAGTGCTACTAGCTGTTCCTTTCATCATTTTGGCTTTGAGTTTCTAACAACCACTTCATACCATTCAGGTTTATTTTTTTTCTGCAGTTTTAATATTTTTAATTGAATCCTAAAATAATTGTAGCTGCCGGTCTGATGCGCGTTGTGCTGCAAACAAATATTTGCCTTACCACTCATTCCATTTCAGATACAGTAGTGTGCTCTGTTCAATGTTGATTTATGGTGACTAGGGTTAAATACAAAAATGTACTTGTTTCCTAAGAGAAAATATATATTATATTCCAAGATCTCATGGTATAAATATAAAATGACTGTCGAAGACTGATTAGCAGAGATTCACAGAGATTACTGTGAAGCTGCAGCTAGTTTTAAATTTAAATTAAAAAATTATTTTGTTTTTTGTTTTTTAGCTGATATTTCCACAGTAATCTGTGATAAACCAGAAAAAGCCAGAATCCTCCTGGATCATGTAGAGAAAAGAGAAACGCCAGGCTTAAAGTCTATTATTCTGATGGACCCTTTTGAGAAGGACCTAAAGGAAAGAGGGAAAAGTTGTGGTGTTCACGTCCAATCCATGCAGGAAGTAGAGGTGAAGTTCCTATCCCTCTTGTTTAATGTTAGACTCAGAAATAATCAGCTCAGATATTATTTGATGAAACCCAGGAGATGGATGTTCAGTTAAAGCAAGAAGCTGCTTCTCCTGGATAAAGTTACATTATTATTTGTAGGCACATTGATCAGCTATTTTTTCTCTTTTATGCTGGAGTCTTCTGTTTTATGTATTTTTCTCAGAGGTTTTACTGCAACTAAACTTTGTTTTAAACTGGATCCTGTAGAGATGTCAGGGCAGGATTTTACTGTTCTTTCTCTTCCTTTCTGTCTCCAGCTTCCTCGGTCATTTGCAGTTTATTAACAAGCACGTTAATCTGCATATGTTAGAATGGAAATGATTTTGTTAATATTCTTTCAGGCTTGTGGCCGTGAGAGTCAGCATGTCCCTGTGGTGAGTCCAATCATTTTTTTTCCTCCAACCTTTAATCGCATGTAGTTACTTTAAACAAACTTCACAAATGAAAGAGAATAATTTGCCAGAGTGTGCACAAAGCCTGAACTGTGTTTGTGTGTTCATTAAATGTAGTGTCTGGTATATTTCTCAGTAGGAGGTGACTGACAATGAAGGATCCTAAAGATGTTCCATTATCTTCCACTAATTGTCTGAGTGTGGATCTCATTTGCTGAGATGTATGTTATTTGCTTCATAAATTATATGCCCTGAATCCTTAAATGGAACTTCAGAACGTAAACCCAAGGAAGGAATGATAGAGGATGAGATTCTACAGTGTTCTTTAAAGAGCTTTGTGAATGCTAAGTGTAAGAATAAGTAGGACAAATTAAACGAACCATCTTCAAAAAACTGCTAAACAAAATTCCTGACTTTAGAATAGATTTCAAACTACATCAGCTTAATAGTATCTTTTATGAAAGGCAAATGAGCTACAATTCAACAAAAAGGCAGCATAAAAACAATGTCATGGCTCCAGTTAAGACATCTCGATTGCCAGTCAGAAAAAACTGGAAACATCTCAGACTAGATTCCTGTAGGTTCATCTGGTCCACATACAAACCCAATCCCTAACCCTAGTTTGAGAGTTCCATCCATCCCCAATCCTAATCCTTGTTCACATCTGCTAACTGATCCCATCCTTACTTCTTGCCCCAGACTGCTAACCAGCATGAATCCTAACTCAAACCCTAATCATAATATGGACCCACCTACTATCCCAGGGGTCGGCAACCTTCGGCATGCGGCCCATCAGGGTAATCTGCTGGCGGGCCACAAGACATTTTGTTTGTGTCGGCCACCTGCAGGCATGGCCCCCCGCAACTCCCAGTGGTTGCGGTTCGCCGTTTCCAGCCAGTGGGAGCTGCAGGAAGTGGCAGCCAGCATGTCTCTGTGTCCCACACCTTCCTGCAGCTCCCATTATTATGTTATTTCATAAGAATCTCCATTTTTCTTTAAAAAAAAAAAAGCAAATTTTAGCCTTTCTGATTGCAGAGAAAAGCTTGAAAACATGTCCTGAGTGTATCGTAAAGGTTTAAACCCCAGCAGCAAATAAAAACCACACTTTTTAAAATTATAATCCCAGGATTTTTAACCCAATCTCAGGATTTTTGGAGCCTGACTTTACACAAATGAGGTTCAAACGCTGGCCTGGGCTGGATATATGGGCACAGATGAGGGTTCTAGTCAGAACCAGCACATGGACCCAGATGACAATTAGGAGTAGGGCACCACAGGGCTCGGAGTAGGGCAGCACAGGGCTCGGAGTAGGACTGGGCGTGATGAGAATGGGAGGGCAGGCTATAATAGTAAAGGCCTGCGGGGAGGCCCCGGCTAGGGCTGGGCCTGCCAGGGGGCCCTGGGCTAAAGTTAGGCAGCACAGTTTAACTATCCAAGTACAGTCTCTTGTTATGTACTCAACCTGCTATCCAGTGCTCCTGCCCTTGCTACCACGGCTATGTTGCTATCTTTAGTGAGCTACCTTGATCAAAGCTTGTTTGGGGCTAGTAGTCTGGTTGGCTATTATGGTTGGGCCTTCTTGCTTTTCCTAAGCAGGGCTAGTGATGGTGTGTGGTAATGGCTTCTGACCAGAGTTAGGCTTGAGGTTGGTTGACATTCTGTTTTTAGAGTTTGCGCCTTTTGGCCATCCTGGCTTTTGGTGGTTATAGGTGCTGAGGTTGAGACATTTGGTGTTGGGTTCCGGCTAAGATAGGGTTGAGATGTGTTGGCCAGCAAAATCTTCCTTTGGCTCTGAGACTTGTTTGTTAGTTTTGGTTAGGTAGGGTGCATCCCAGTTGGCTAGTTTGGAATAAGTTTAGTATTGGGGCTGGGTGGCTGCCTCAGGCTAAATTTGTGGCTGGAAATGAATACTCTAGGTTCATTTGAAAAGCATTTTCTCTTTGGAAAAATTTTCTCTTTTGTGAGGGAAAAAATTTCAAGTGGCTTTACTGTTGACTTCACTGGGTTTGGATTGGACCCTAAGTACCTTTCACTAGAAGATACTATTTATGAGGTGTGCACAATGCAATCCAGCAGTTCCCTGTTAGCATTGCCCCTTTCATTCTTCTGCCTGTTTAGAGCTGGACTTGGATTGAAAGCAAAGAACAGAATTACAGCTGGGGCCGGTATTAGTTTTGTGGTGTTAAAAAAATTGTGATGGACATTAAGGGTCCATACCTTACTCAGGCAAAACTCCCAATGGTTTTGCCTGTGTGTACAACAGGACTGTGCCCTGAAATCATTAACTCCGCCTTTGTGGTTTGCATAGGAACATCTCTAAATCTTGTAATGATAAAAGACAAGTTACTGTTATCTGTGAATTGCCTCCTCTCTCTATTTCAGAGGAGACTTGTGATGTATTTGAGGATAAGGGATAACTTTCATTCTTTTATGAGAGTGGCCTTTTACAGCAGAGCCTAGTGGTCAAACACCCACAGCCCTTTATTAGTTATATCCCCTAATCCTTTTCTCTTCCTTTTTCTCTTCCTACCTTATTTTGTTCTTGTATGATTCCTGAGCACTCAGTCCTACAAATCAGACTAAGAGCTATTACTCTGATGTAATCTCTAGTAGCAGAACTCCCTTTTATTCACCTCCTGTCCTTGTTTCCAAGACAATCTTCCCCACAAGGAAAACATGTCCTGACTGCACTGAAACCCTCTATTTCCCTGATACTACCATTTAAAGTGCTCCGCATACTGTCACTAGCCATGCTAGGAATCAAAGGGCTTTGTTTGTACTACAGCTGTTTCATTCATATTGGGGGGAGGGGAGCGTGTTCTCATACAGTAAAAAGGAGACCGGTCTTGCAAACACTTACATATGTAAATTTCTTTTAGAGGTCTACCCTATTGAACTTGATACACTGTAGGACTGGACCCTAAAACAGCAGTTGCAGAATTACAGAATAGGATTCATGTGCTGACACAAGTCATCTTCATGGTCTTGGTGACACTGTGTCTAATTTTAAACTCCACAGCACGTCAACTCACAGTAAATGTTCCTTAGGAAACAAAACAATAACCAGAAAAGACAAATCACAATGGGTGGCCACGGCACAGTCATGAGTTATCTTCTGATCAAGTGGAAGATGACGTGTGGCATCCATGCAGAGCCAGCTGTTTGTAGCCTGATTAAATTCTAATATTAAGTCAAATTTATTTAAATGGTAATTAGCAAAGCTTACCCATTGCATATGAGTGGATTCCTCCACTACTGTCACCTTTGGAGACTTGTTGGGGTTTCTGTAACTGAAAAATGCACCACGGCAGCACCAGTTGGGAGCATTTTGAAAGCTGTTGAATTAGGTACGGTTTTACTAAGAATGACTGTGGTACTGCTGGGTGCGCTCACTGCCAATTATTCAAAAGAGGCTTGTAATTCTGGGTGTGTTACTTTTTGGTGGCCCAACTTGACACACACAGGGCTTGATATTCATAGCTGCTGAGCACTCACTGATCTTACTGACTTCAATTGCAGATAGCAGCCCTCAGCAGTGCCAGGTAGGCCCAAGATGTCTCAAACTGGGCTTCCAAAAACTAAGGCACCCAAACATTTAAACATATGAACTACATTGTCAGATTAAGGCTAGATGCATAGTAGACAGAAACCTGACTTCCAAATATTTTAAACGTAAAAATGCTGAATTTCATTTCCTACAGTCTTATTATTTGTTACTTGAATGTATTTGGTGCTTGTGAGTATTCATGAAAATGCCTGTACATTCCAAAATGTCCCTAATTTTTAGAACGAATGCGCATTTGGCCAGAAATTAGAACAATATTTGTTGTTGTTCCTCTTAATAAAAAGTTTATCATCCAGTTAGGGACCAGAAAAAATGCCATGTGACTTAGAGGACCCAACACATGACATGAATAACAAATAGAAAATAGCTGTTTTCAAACAACTCATCATCTATATATTATTAATCCCAAATGTAAGACACTCATGAATAACAAATACAGATGAAGATAATCAGGATCTGTTAGCAAATGATTTCCTAACCCCTAAAGGGGCCAAATGCTTAAATATTATTTTAAACAAGTAGTTCAAACAGCTGTCATGCAGAAGCTTGAGGGCTGCGGTTTTCTTTCATTAGGGAATATAGCATATTATAGCATATTATAAGTAGGCAAGGATCTTGCATGAAGGACTAGTCACACTAAAGCACACTCCTTTAACGCACCTAAACCAAGGGGAAAAGAAGGAAACTAGATCAAATGGACAAACGTACCAGGGGGAAGAATTGCATGATGTGTTTTTGCAAGCTCCAGGAAAAAAATGAAATGATAGGGTTGAGACATGATTGGTTCAATAAAGAAGTGAGCACAAAGGATAATGATGCTAACCTGTGACTCTCTAATTTTCCTGTTTTCTTTGTGTATTTCTAGCCTCCTCGACCAGAAGATCTGTCGATTGTCTGTTTTACTAGTGGCACTACAGGTAACAGAACAGGCATTTTAATCTTAATGCATTACATTAGACTACCAAAATCACTCTGAATAACGGCTCACCGTGTATAAACACAATCTAGCACTGTCCTATATAGAACAATTATGTTTGTTTTATGTTTATTAAATACACTTGTATGTGAGAGAGAGATACATACACACACATATAAAGTTATAATCAAATAAAAAACTTAGACTACACTGATATAAAAATACAAATAATAATTTTTCTGCAACTCCTGAAATAATATATTTTGGCAATATGATTTTGCAAGTGTATGAAAATGTTCTGTGTGTGTATCTCTTTTCCTCATTCTTCTGTGTATCTGTTTTCACGTTGGAGTCTGTTTTTGAAGTTTTTTTTGTTGAAGAATTACCACTTTTAGGTCTGTTTAATCTCCCTGGTCACTCAATAGCAGACCTAAAAGTGGCTTCTCCATGCTCTCAAAGGTCTCTTATGGGGAAGAATTAGTCCAAAAATTGGCTGCACTTTTGGTTTGTTTGGGATTTTAAAATGTATAGAAAATCTAGGGACAGTGTTTCCTTTAAAGTTTTGTTCTTCTTTACTACTTTCAGCATGTTCTATTTTTTTAATTAGCCCTTTATTCTGGACAGATAAGGACAAGAAAACTTGTGGAAAACTCACATAGCCCTTGGGCTAGAGTCAGGCTTTGGGCTATGCTTAGGAGTATGCCTGAAAAACCACAGCTAGGAGGTGAAGTTCACGGCCCATCTTCTGGTTCCCCCTAAACCTAAGATTTCAAACTCTGCAGTCAGAGCTCTTCCAGGGGCATGGTCCTTGTGTTTTAGTACCTACCATCTTATCACCTATGTATCCTCCTCTACTGGAATAAGTCTGGTTTCTTTGCCTGGTTAATCTGCATGAGGGCTTTTATGGAGGTTGTAGTGACACTCCTGGGCTTTTGCAGCTTTAAGGTGCACCACCCTATGGGGTGGAAAGTGCCTGGCCTGGATTGGGCCCCATATTCATTTATTTTGAATTACCAGATTTAGAATTATTTTGAAATTGAGCCAGTGTCAGTAGGTTAAAACTTTGGAAGTATCTATTATGACTTGAATTCTATAATGAAAATTTGGGTTTAATAACTTGCAAATTTATATTTACTTTTGGCTGTTTATTAGTAAACTCAGGAGTGGATTTTAATTTTGTATGTGATTCATAGTATCAGACATACAAAATGCCTTCACAGAGGGAAGAGAGAGGTTGACTCTGAGTTGTTTGGACTCACCTTCATTTTTTTTTTTAACTGATTGTCAACACAACTCCTAAATGAGCATGAGGCAATGGTGGTTGCTAAGAATGGAAATGTACATGAAACATTGTTATGCATCTGTGTGTACTGACTGCTCTGAAAAAACATCCTTCAGTTTTTCAAGTACAGACCAGTGACAGGTTTCCTTGGAAGATTAATCTCCAGCAGAGCCAATTGGATGTTGATGAAAGCTTTCCATGGTTCAGCAGAATTCACCAGGTTTCAGAGTAGCAGCCGTGTTAGTCTGTATCTGCAAAAAGAACAGGAGTACTTGTGGCACCTTTGAGCATAAGCTTTCGTGGACCCACTTCATCGGATGCATAGAATGGAACATATAGTAGGAAGATATATACATATATACAGAGAACATGAAAAGGTAGAAGTTGCCATATCAACTCTAAGAGGCTAATTAATTAAGATGAGCTGCAGATAATAGCTCATCTTAATTAATTAGCCTCTTAGAGTTGGTATGACAACTTCCACCTTTTCATGTTCTGTGTGTGTGTGTGTGTGTGTGTGTGTGTGTGTGTGTGTGTGTGTGTGTGTGTATATATATATATATATACACACACACACACAGAGATCTTCTTTCTATATGTTCCATTCTATGCATCCGATGAAGTAGGCTGTAGCCCACGAAAGCTTATGCTCAAATAAATGTGTTAGTCTCTAAGGTGCCACAAGTACTCCTGTTCTTTTTGCAGAATTCACCAGTAACTCATGGATGTTAACTTGGTATAAGCAGCCATTTACAGGCTCAGAAATGACACTGGATGGCATTCATTCAGTGACGCATTCAGTGACATTGAAAAGATTCCTTTCTTACATATGAGAAGTGTCAGACAAGCTCCTCACTGAAGTGACACCTGAAGACTGTCGTGCTCTGGTTATTGATTAACTGCCTGGAATCACTTACCATTGTTGATACTCCTCCTTTGTGCATCTGTGTCAATGTGCTTGTGCTATCTTGAGGATATTTTGTGCTGTTATCTCTGTGAAGCAAATTCAAGTAGAGGATACTTTAATAATTAAAAAGAAAGGGAAAAACAAGCTATATCACTAATATGCTGCTGTTCCATCCAGGATGGGCTCTGGGGAAGGACTTGTAGCAAAGTGAACTCTGTTCGCCTTAGCAGTCTGTCAAATAGTCCCATGTACTAAAAAAGGGTAACACATGCTGTGATCATCATTGTGGCACATGTAGCTAGATCAACATCAAATCTGCAGCATTGTTTGTTCTGGAATTTTTCTTGATGAGGTTTCTGGTGATGAAGGTTATGAAAACTGGTGCTCTGCTCTGATGTGTTTAGAGTCACAAATATTGTGGGACACTGAATTCAGCTGTTATTCACCTAGAAAAAGGGGGAGGAAGGAAGGGATATATTTTCAGAATTTCCTACTTGCAATCAAATGGTGATGAGTAAGTGTGGGCCTCTTACTGAATGAGGGAGGCAACCTAGTAACAGAGGATGTGGAAAAAGCTAATGTACTCAATGATTTTTTTTGCCTCTGTCTTCACGAACAAGGTCAGCTCCCAGACTACTGCACTGGGCAGCACACTATGGGGAGAAGGTGACCAGCCCTCTGTGGAGAAAGAAGTGGTTCAGGACTATTTAGAAAAACTGGACAAGCACAAGTCCATGGGGCCGGAAGCGCTGCATCCGAGGGTGGTAAAGACGTTGGTGGATGTGATTGCAGAGCCATTGGCCATTATCTTTGAAAACTCATGGTGATTGGGGGAGGTCCCGGATGACTGGAAAAAGGCTAATGTAGTGCCCATCTTTAAAAAAGGGAAGAAGGAGGATCCGGGGAACTACAGGCCAGTCAGCCTCACCTCAGTCCCTGGAAAAGTCATGGAGCAGATCCTCAAGGAATCAATTCTGAAGCACTAAGAGGAGAGGAAAGTGATCGGGAACAGTCAGCATGGATTCACCAAGGGCAAGTCATGCCTGACTAACCTAATTGCCTTCTATGAGGAGATAACTGACTCTCTGGATGAGGGGAAAGCAGTGGATGTGTTATTCCTTGACTTTAGCAAAGCTTTTGATACGGTCTCCCACGGTATTCTTGCCAGCAAGTTAAAGAAGTATGGGCTGGATGAATGGACTATAAGGTGGATAGAAAGCTGGCTAGATCATGGGGCTCAACGGGTAGTGATCAACGGCTCCATGTCTAGTTGGCAGCTGGTTTCAAGTGGAGTGCCCCAGGGGTCGGTCCTGGGGCCGGTTTTGTTCAATATCTTCATTAATGATTTGGAGGATGGCGTGGACTGCACTCTCAGCAAGTTTCCAATGACACTAAACTGGGAGGAGTAGTATATATGCTGGAGGGTAGGGATAGGATACAGAGGGACCTAGACAAATTAGAGGATTGGGCCAAAAGAAACCTGATGAAGTTCAACAAGGATAAGTGCAGAGTCCTGCACTTAGGACGGAAGAATCCCAGGCACTGTTACAGACGAGGGACCGAATGGCTAGGAAGCAGTTCTGCAGAAAAGGACCTAGGGGTTACAGTGGACGAGAAGCGGGATATGAGTCAACAGTGTGCCCTTGTTTCCAAGAAGGCTAACGGCATTTTGGGCTGTATAAATAGGGGCATTGCCAGCAGATCGAGGGATGTGATCGTTCCCCTCTATTCGACATTGGTGAGGCCTTATCTGGAGTACTGTGTCCAGTTTTGGGCCCCACACTACAAGAAGGATGTGGAAAAATTGGAAAGAGTCCAGTGGAGGGCAACAAAAATGATTAGGGGACTGGAGCACATGACTAATGAGGAGAGGCTGAGGGAACTGGGATTGTTTAGTCTGCAGAAGAGAAGAATGAGGGGGGATTTGATAGCTGCTTTCAACTACCTGAAAGGGGGTTCCAAAGAGGATGGATCTAGACTGTTCTCAGTGGTACCTGATGACAGAACAAGGAGTAATGGTCTCAAGTTGCAGTTGGGGAGGTTTAGGTTGGATATTAGGAAAAACTTTTTCATTAGGAAGGTGGTGAAGCACTGGAATGGGTTACCTAGGGAGGTGGTGGAATCTCCTTCCTGGAGGTTTTTAAGGTCAGGCTTGACAAAGCCCTGGCTGGGATGATTTAGTTGGGAATTGGTCCTGCTTTGAGCAGGGGGTTGGACTAGATGACCTACTGAGGTCACTTCCAACCTTGATATTCTATGATTCTATGATAACGATGGTTTGAGGAACCCTGGCAGATGTTCTGGATCATCTGAATATGCAATGAAAATCTTCAGAGACCAAATAAATGAATTCAAGTGTTGAAAGAAACTAAGAATCCATCTAATTTCCCAGGATGTTTGAAGATTTATCGCTGGGTACTGAAAGAAAAACCCTTAATTGATATAGTTGGGGGTATATAATCTAGGATGCATTTCAGTGAGGTAATCAAACTAAGGAAGAATATCCAATCATTGTTTTGAAGAAAAATTCACAAGGGCAGCTTTCTTTTGCTGGTCTGAATGAGAAATGGATGCATGGACTGGTGCATTCACAAGTTTCTCCTGAAGTCAATTCTGTAGAAGTACTGCTACCCTCTGAATTGTACAGGCTGATTTGAGAATTTTTTTTGGCAAGACGCACAATAAAAGATAAGAAATTTCTTGGTCTCCTATGCACATCTATTTTTTAGCTTGGCTCACAGAATTCTCTTTTTGTCAACCTGTGGAACTCCTTGCCTGAGGAGGTTGTGAAAGCTAGGACTGTAACAGGGTTTAAAAGAGAACCTCCATGAATTTATCTAGTTAAGTCCATTAATGGCTATTAGCCAGGATGGGTAAGGAATAGTGTCCCTAGCCTCTGTTTGTCAGAGGGTGGAGATGGATGGCAGGAGAGAGATCACTTGATCATTACCTGTTAGGTTCATTCCCTCTGGGGCACCTGGCATTGGCCTCTGTCGGCAGACAGGATACTGGATGGACCTTTGGTGTGACCCAGTACGGACGTTCTTATGTTCTAAAGACATGTTCTAAAATACTCTATATGTTATAAATGTTCTGTTCATTCCAATAAATATGTGCAGTGGAAAATGTTTGTGTTCAGGGTTCACTTAATTAGTCTGAAAGTTGGATGAATTTGGTGTTCATGCAATGAAGGGAGAACTAAGAGAACACGCATTGTGCAGTCTTGCCCAGGCAGCTCTGCTAACTGAGCTCAACATTCCTGCTGTTCCTGGGCAGTAACTGCTGATAGTGCTGACCTGAGCAGGGTCTTTGTGATCTGAAGCACTATCCACAGAGGGACTGGCATGGTACCTGCAAAGTTTGTGAACTGAAGAGGAATTGAACCTCAGACCCTAAAAGATAGCTTTTTACATTAACCCCCAAGCCACTGTGACCCCTTCCAAATTCCAGGGGCATGATTAGTTTATCCAGGGGGCAAATTCTGCCTGGACATACAGTTTGGGCAGGCCCATTGACTTCAGTGGGATTCCACAGGGCAAGGTTTGATTCATTATGCACCTGTCATATGACAAACAGCTCCATCTACTTTACATTAAAGAAGGAAGGCTTCTTTGAGAGCCAGCTCCACCCAGCTAGTCCTAGGAACTACAGTACAGTGGCTCAGTCTGATTTTAAAACTAATCTACTTGCCATTTATGGCAGGGGGGAATAGGGCCCACGTCTGCCAATTGTACTCACACTGACTAGGAACTTACTCTGTGACTAGTCCCTTTTAAGAGTGATGAAGAGGGTTGGTGCTGAGGCAAAGGAAGATATGTCAAGTCCTAGTCACTAGCACTGGAATGTCAGGAGTCCCTCTACTCCTCCTGACCATGGTCCTGAGAATGGATCGATGCTAGGTATTTTCTATTATTTACATGCTCAGAAGTATTTAATGTGCTGTGCTGACTGTGTTCTATTTGCCCATGGGGAAGAGTGCTGCAGTTTTATCAATGGCCTTGTGGCCATGAGTGTCACCCAGTAATCTCCACACTTCAGTGTATTGAGAGGTGTGAACATCAGAAACATTATTCAAGTGGCCATGAAGAAGCCAAAACTCAGAATAAAAGGTCAGCGATGGAATATCGGTGATCTGACAAAGAAACCTTCAAGTTAAGTACAATAGTTCTAGAGTTCTTTCTTAGCCAAAATCAAGGTGACTGGTCTCTGTGTCAAATGGTATCTTGAGTAGCTGCAAACAGAGAAGAAAACCTTCAGTTAAAACATGCTATGCTCATTTTACAGTAATACTTTATAAAAAGTTGCCCATCATTCTTAAATCCTCTGATTCAATGGCTGATTCACACTATCTGGCCCAGAGAATGGGCAATAAAATCATACTATTGGTCTTCTGTGTGTTTATATTGAAACAGTTAAAACGTCTTTGTAGATTTTATTGCATAGAAACAACTCATTTGTGAAAATTGCTATTTTAGAATTCAGGAAAAGAATTTTAACCTTCCACAGGTCTTAGAAGCCTTTGAAAATTTCTTTTATTAATGCTGTGCTGTTTCTTTTTTCTTCTTTTTCTTTTTCTTTTCAGGGAACCCCAAAGGTGCTATGCTGACTCACAGAAACGTGGTTGCTGATTTTTCAGGCTTTCTGAAAGTGACAGAGGTGAATACCCCGATCTAGAGAGTGTTACCGCATACTGTGACTTTTTCAGTTTGAATTTTTGGCTTATTTCAAATCTATCCAAGATGTGGAAATATGTTCAAGGAGATAAGTGAAATCTCACTCTTGGGGCCCAAGTCATTGAAATGGGAGCAAGGTTAAGCCCTTAGTGGTGAATGACAGTAGGTTTCCCCTACTACAGCACATGCATGGGTCCTGCTCCTGCAAGATACTGAGTCCTTTTGGGGAGCACCCTCAACTCTCATTAAGTCAATAATTGATCTTGCAGTACTGGGTCCCTGGTGAAGGCCGAAGAACCCAATAAAATTATGACTGGTGTATAGAACTTAAAAAAATGACTACAAGCTTCCCAGTGATGCCCATACAATAAACCAACCCCCTAGAGAAAATTAATTTCTGACATGTTCATTATTCGTTTGATAGCCATCACTCTGCACACAGTGTATATAAAGTATATGATAGCCTATGCAACATATTTAAAATATTACAAAAATCATTTTATTTATATTAAAACACACCTTGTTACAGCCTGTATTTTGAATATGATATATGTGACACTGTGTAACATAATTTTTTTAAAATAGAAAACTGGCCAGTTTTTATATGTGAAGTACATTTAAAACAATGTATAAACATGCATTTGGAGACCATACTACCTGTATGGGAAACAGCTTTGCTGAAGCACAAATTAATCATGTTAATAGACTGCTAATACTTAAGTGATGGGAAAAAATCTACTGGTACACAGTGAAAGGACCATTCCAGTTAAAGAAACAATGCACTGATAACACACCCACGTTATCAAAATAAATCTGATATCTATTCCTGGCCAATGCTGGAAATATTCCTGTTTTCGGGCTTGACTCTGTAAAGGTTCCCTGGTGTAGGTCCCAATCCTGCAAATACTCATGCATGTGATGAGAGTAATCCCATTGAACTTGTTTAAGTGTCTGCAGAATTGGGGCCTCATTAATGATCACCATAAAGTGTCAATGGGACAGGTCACAGTAATAAACACTAAGAGCTTGACCCTGCAAGATGCTGAGCACCCTCAGCTTCAAAGGAGTTTGAGGCTACTCAGAATTTTGCAGAATCAAGCCCCAAAAGCCTGATCCAATGTCCATTGCAGGAAATAGGATTTTTTCCATTGATTTCAAAGGGTATTGGCTCAAGACCTAAGATTGCCATTAATAGAGTTGCCAACTTTCTAATCGCACAAAACCAAACACCGTTGCCATGCCCCTGCCTCACCCCTTCTCTGAGGCCCCACCCTCACTCACTCCATCCCCCCCTCCCTCTGTCGCTCGCTTTCCCCCACCCTCACTCTCTTGCTCATTTTTACCAGGCTGGGGTAGGGGATTGGTGTACAGGAGGGGGCAAGGGCTCTGGCTGGGGGTGCAAACTTTGGGGTGGGGCTAGAAATGAGGGGTTCAGGGTGTGGGAGGGGGCTCCAGGCTGGGGCAGGGGGTTGGGGTGCAGGTTCTGGGGTGGGATTGGGGATGAGGGGTTTGGGATGCAGGAGGGGGCTCTGGGCTGAGGGGTATAGCCGAGGGGTTCGGAGTGTGGGAAGGGGCTCCGGGCTGAGGCAGGGGGTTGGGATGTGGGAGGGGGTATGAGCTCTGGGCTGGGGATGCAGGTTCTGGGGTGGGGTCAGAAACGAGGAGTTCAAGTTGCAGGAGGGGGAGCAGCCTCCGGGAGGGAGTTTGGGTGCGGGAGGGGGCTCAGGGCTGGGGCAGGGATGTGGGAGGGGGTGCGGGCTCCAGGATGGAGTTTGGGTGCCGGGAGTGGCTCAAGGCTGGGGCAGGGTTGTGGGAGGGTATGCGGGGTGCAAACTCTGGGAGGGAGCTCTAGGCTGGAGCAGGGGGTTGGAATGCAGAAGGGGGCGCGGGCTCCGGGCAGCGCTTAGTTTGGGGGGCTCCATAGAAGTGGCAACATCTTCCTCAGCACCTAGAGTTAGGCGCTGCCTTCGCATGCAGGCACCGCCCCCCGCAGCTCCCATTGGCTGCGGTTTAAAAATGAACTGAATTTTTTTTTTCCAAAAAATATTTGTCCAATTGCTGGTTTTGGGGAGAAAACACAAAGATTTTCATTTTTTGGAAAAAATAGAAAAATATTGCATCAAAGGCACAATATTTCCTTTTTAGCAAAACTGGAAAAATATGACTTTTTTTCTCCAGTGGTGAGACTGGTTTTTCGCAGTTGTACCTATGGAGACCAGTTTGAAGAGACACTTGCAGGTAGACTGGCAGATCTCGGTACCTTAGTCTCCTGTACACGAGAATATTCAGACTGCCATATAAAACTACAGGTGAAACAAGACACTGAAAACACTGAATTCTTATCACATCTGACCTCAGGAGATAATAGGAAAACATGCCCAAAAGAGAGTCAATCTCAATATTCCCTTTCCATGGGAAAGCAACTCAGGGGCTTCTATTATACTCCATTATTTTGACAGATACAGCGGAGTAATAGGAGTGCAAAGTGGATGTGAAATGATACCATTCTGATTGAACAGGGGGTTTTAAACCCCCTTTGCACTGGTGTACAAGGTGCAGCGTAATGGATATAATCAAGCCATCCATTTCTGTAATCACTATAATATGGCTATCCCTACACCTTGGGAAACTCTTTTATGTAGAGAAGTTACTTTTTTTGTTTTTTAGCTTTCCTTCTGCTGTATGGAATATGTAAGGCTAAGGGCCTTTGTTAAATTCCAGCCCAATAAGACAAAATAAGAAATCTTAGCAAACCAGTTTTTTTCTTCTTTTTATAATTTATTCAGCCTCTTTCTTCCCCCACATCTGTCTCTGGGGCACCAATAATGTAGATGCTTAAAATTGGAAGAAACACTAACCAAAAAGAATTAATATTTTGCAGCTCAATAATCCAACATATTATTCTGACTAAAATCAATAATTAACCGCCACAAAAAATCCTGCATCTTTCAGTCTAATGGTCTGAATCTGCACTTGGATCTGCACAGGTGACGCTTGTGCCTCTGCAGAGCTCCACTGACTTCAGTGGGGATGCACACGGGCTAAAGGGGCCATTTGTTTGAATCCAGTTGCAGGATCAGGGTTGTAATGAGGAGGAAAGTACCCATCTCTGTGCAGGATTAAACTTTAGATACAAATTTTCTGCTTAATAAACCCAAATCTTCAAACCTAGACATCATGGCTAGGGGCCAGACTGTTAGCTGTGTTAAGCTCACTCCACACTGGCAGAGTGGCACAAAGCAACTTTAAAGCTGCCCTAATGGGACATCTTGAAGATCCCACCAAGATGGAGGAATGCTGGGTTAGTGTTAAGCTGGGGTGGCCAGCTTTATGCAATCCCCCTGCTAACCCTTGGTTCAGGGGCATGTCAGGGTCGGCTGGATGAAGAAAGAGGTATTCCAGGAGCAAAAGGAAGTTGGAGATAGAACAGAATGTATTCCATCAGTCCCCAGCCAGGAGAGCAGCCATGGGGCACCATTCGAACTTACGTTGGGGGCCATTTTGGCCCCTGGCCGGTCCCAGTATTGACAGAGCTCCTCCCTACCTCAGCTGCACTGAGGCTGAGTGCAAGTGTGAGTGTGTACTCAGTGCAGTTGAACACCGTGCCGTAATAGTCAAATCCTGAATCTCGGCGCTTGAAATGCCCAGACACCCTTTTGAGGCAAATGCCAATTTGAGTGTGCAAATCTTTATTTGGTCACCTCACTTTAAAAGCCTACGTAGGAAAATTTGGTTCCTCGGTGTCAGCACCTGTTTGCCGTATGAGCTGCAGAGTTTCTTGATAAATACACTCTTGCAGCGGGGAGAGTTCTTCATTGCTCTCTATGTACATCCTTGCGCTCTTTACTTCTGCTAACTTAGCTTCATTGATGTTGTGGCCTAACACTTCGCTTCGTATGCTGCTCGCTCTCTCTCTCTTTCTTGATAATCTTTACCCTTTTGCTCCTCTGGTGCCATTTTTCTTTTTATTGTTTTATGACTCTCTTGTTGTCTTCCTGTCAGTGTTTCTTTCCTTTCTGTCTCCCATGCCCTTCACCTGCAGAAAGTGATCTTTCCGAGACAGGACGATGTGCTCATCTCCTTCCTGCCTCTGGCTCACATGTTTGAAAGAGTTATACAGGTAAGAAACCTGTCTGAACTGACTAGGCCTTGTGGGGCTCCTTGTGTTTTCTTCCAGAGTCAGTGGGCTCCTACTTGTGAGGATGTACACATTTCCTATTTGCCTTTAGCACACATGTTTGAGAGAATGGTACAGGTAAGGTCATGGTGTCAGTGGAAGTCCTGTTTCCACACTAAAAAATAACTAAGTAAAATGGTAAACATGGCAAAATACTCCACAATATACTGTAGAGCTAAAACAGATTGTACTCCAAAAGTGTCATAGGTGTAGCTCCAGGGTGCAGATTCTGATCTCATTTGCACAGGTAAATCTGAGGGAACTCCAGTAGAGTCTCTGGAGTGTAATTGAGATCAGAAAATGGCACATGTGCAGAAATAATTATCTTTTTGGGGCAAAAGATATCTATTATTTGGGGGGGAGCAGCTTTTCAAAGTATTATAGGACCAGCAATCATGGTGGTTAAAATAATATTGCATGTATTCTTTATCAACTCCACACTTTTTATGATGTCAATAAATCAGATTTGCAGAAACTGAAAAGCAGGAAAAAAACCCACAGTGGTGACACATGCAGTCTTCCTGGCAGATCAGTGTATAAAGCACAATAAGTGGAAGCCATCGTCTCTTGGAAATAATGACAAGTAGAAGTACTGACTCATGCCAGCCCATATAAGTGACTTCACTTTCTTTCCAAATAAGGCAGATGAAAGCTGCCGGTCTGAAAATCCATGCACTAGAGATTGGCCAGAACTATGAAGTTTGAATCTGGATTCAGTTCTGACTCAAATTTCCCAAAATTTAGTGGGGGCTCGGATTCTGTGGTCAGATTTGGGCTGACGCCATGTTTTTTTTTTTTTTTAATCAGAATCTGAACCCAAGCTTTCCCAAAGTGTTTTTTTTTTTTTGGTGGGATTTTAGATTTGGAGTTCTGCTTTGGGCCTAACTCTAATAACAGCTATACCAGACTTAAATTACTTTTCGCCATGTTAAGAAACCTGCAGGCTCCTGGGATTACTCTTTAAACCTCAGTATCTCAACTACTTAATTTTTTAAAGTGCTCTCTGTGCATATACAGTGACTATTTTTTTCCATATGGATCTTTAATTATTTAGCCAGGAACCTGCTGCACATGTGAAGTACAGTATGTGGATTTGACAGGGTGATATTTCTTAAACCCACAAACTTCTATTGATTAAAAGCCTATGGTTTTATAGTCAGTACCTGGAGAGTAAGTATTAACCATGTTGATGTAGCCATGCTCGTCTCAGGATGTTAGAGAGACAAGGTGGGTGAGGTAATATCTTTGATTGAACCAAGTTATGCTGATGAGAGACAAGCTTACGCAGAGCTCTTAAATGTGGTGTAGCTGCATAAATCCCATTAACTCAGTAGGAGTTATATGGCTACTCCCTCATGGCTTTGGAAATGTAAGATTTAAGATGGGGGAAGATTTTTCACAGGTACATAAGAGAGTTAGGTGGTCAACTGCCCATGACTTCCAATGGGAGTTGAGTGCCTGTTCCTTACTGTCCTTTGTGTCCTGAAAATTTCCCCTCCATGCCAACAAAAATTGAGCAATTTCAGAGATAAATAAAACTGGTCACTCACTGATACCTAAATACTGCAGGGCTCTGATATTAGATATTGCATTTTTTGCAATGCCTAAAATGTACAGGGGGAGTTAATTCTTAACTCTCCACACTTGACTCAGAATATCCTTTATTGCTAGCCAGTAATTTCATTTTAAATATGCTCTAAGGCTTTTCACAAAGGAATGCCTCTTTTCACCAAAATAAGAGTGTGCAAATAACCGTGTATATGGTTTGTGACACAGACTGGGAGCTCAGATTATTTTTCCCTCTTTGCTCACTACCTGAAACTCCCTTCTCTTCCCCTCTCCCCCGAATGGCTCCACATTGCACCCAGACAAGGAATCTTTTGTAGGCCAGAAGGCTCAAAACTGGCTTAATGCTTGTGTCCCAGGGCTGAGTAGATACCGTCACAGTGCTCCCAGCCTCAGCAACAGTGGAATGCATGTCCATGTGCTGGGAATTACACTTGGATCTCCCATTTGTCATTGGGTTAACAACAGGTACATCCTCTCCTCAAAGGAAATGCATATTGGGTTATAGGATGTTCTAATAGCTGCATGAAGATAGTCTCAGACAGAGGTGAAAATAAGCCGGTATGCCATACCGGACTAGACCGGCTTCCCCAGGCTGGCGATTTAAAGGGCCGGGGGCTCCCGGAAGCGGCCCTTTAAATCACCCGCTGCTAGAGCCCTGGGGTAGCGGCAGTGGGGCTCTGATGGTGATTTAAAGGGCCAGGGGCTCCTGGCCACCGCTATCACAGCGGAGCCCCGGGCCCTTTAAATCTCCGTCAGAGCCCCGAGCCCAGGGTAGCGACAGCAACCGGGAGCCCCTGGGCCTCCATTGGCGATTTAAAGGGCCCAGGGCTCTGCTGCAGTAGTGGCAGCTGGAGCCCCAGGACCTTTAAATCGCCCCCTAGCTCCAGGGCTCCCAGCCGCCTCTGCAGCTGGTAGCTCCAGGGGTGATTTAAAGGGCCTGGGGCTCCCAGCCACCGCTACCGCAACCAGAGCCCCGGACCCCTTAAATCTTGATTTAAAGTGCCCAGGGATTTAAAGGCCTCGCCTCTTCCGATTTAGACCATGCCTCTTCCGGTTGAGGCCCCATCCCCTGCTCAGGACTCCAATGTACCGGTAAGTCCTTTAAGTTACTTTCACCCCTTGTCTCAGAAGACATAAAAAGACCTGAAGAAACCTCTGTTAACCACAACAGGACTAGCATAGAGATTTCATGAGGAATTATACACGAAAGACTAAATTTTTCCTAGTCCCCACAATCAAAGGTGAGTCTAAAGAAAATGGTGTCCAACAGAACATGGAATCACAGGCTGGTCAACCTAACATTCACCTCAGTCTTGCCAGAATTCAGTGTAACCTCATAGCCATGCAAAGAGCTATCTCGGAAGTATGCTCCAGTGCAAGACAGTTTGCCCCCAGTCTGATACAGTAGTCCTGGAGTGACCATGTAAGAGAACTGTGCAATCTGATTACATGACAACAGATTTAATTGTGGAGTCAGAAAAGTTGCATAATGAGTCATATGGTAAAAATAAAAAAGCAGAAATTAGGAACTTAGGGTGGGAATTTCAAAAGTGGCTTAAGAGCACAAGCCCCATTGAGTTCAGTGGGACTTTGTGTTCCTAGGTTATTCAAGTGCTTTTGAAAATTGCACCTTTCAGCTTTGATTCCTTTTTCTCCCACAAATTGTACTAAATTTTGTTTTCTAAACATGAATGCCAAGTAAAGGATCTATGATCAAAGTCCATACAAAATCAGCGTGTTTCTACCCAATTTATTAAGTGGTTTAGTTGTTTTTTAAAAAACCCATTAGCCACAATGGTAAATAAAATTTCAGGAATGCGTCTTTAAAACAGGGATGGGGGTGCTTTGCCACAGTGATTAAATGCAAGGAAATAAGTATTCTGTTTCCCCCCCCACACCCATCACAGTCTGTCGTATATTGCCATGGGGGGCGAATTGGATTCTTTCAAGGAGATATCCGTCTCTTATCGGATGATATGAAAGCACTGCGTCCAACCATTTTCCCTGTTGTACCACGATTATTAAATAGAATGTATGATAAGGTAAGTTTCATTTATTCTGTTTGTAGTAATAAAGTCAATAATTGTCTAGTAGTTAACTTAGAGACTTCCCTTAGGTTTGGCCTGTTTCACTAACTTTCTCGGACACTTTTTGCCTCACTGCAAATACATTAGACCAGATCCTTAGCTGGTGTAAATCTGAATAGCCTTTCTGAAGTCAATGGAGTTATATCCGCTTATACCAATTGAGGACCTGGCCCATTGTGTGTTAAAGTGAATTTCTGGGCATGTAGGTCCTGTTCCTGCTTCCACTACAGTCAGTAGTGACATTCCCAGTGATTTCACTGGCACAGGATCTGAGCCCAAGAGAAGCATGAATCAAACTTGGATGTGCTAATGCTTTCTCTGCTTTTGAGCCAGTGCTGGAGCTTGGTCCTCACTCACTGCTGGCAGTGACAGGAGAGAGATGCTGAGCAGTCTTAAAAGGGCTTAAATATTGAAAGCTCTGACTTAGTGGTTAAAAATCCTTCATACTAAGAGAAGGTCATGTGAGAACTCCATGGAAGATATTTAAGAGGATAGCATATTTAGTAGCCATGTTCAGTATGTGTAGAGTATTTATCCTAAAAGTAAGAGAGGGATCTAAAGGCACAAACTACTGAGGTAAACTTTCTGCAAGTTCAGGTCTGTTTGGATCTGGTTCCTCATTATTGAGACGGATACTAGGGGGTACTGATACGGAGAGCCGGTTCGGGTTGCTCTCTTTTAAAACATAGATAAAGATGGCCATCATCTCCTCAACAAATAGCAATATTTGTGCTAGCTGCCAAATATTCTCATTCAAGTTGCTCAACCTTAGAACTTTATCATCGTTTCACCTAATGGTGCATATAATAGAAATCATACAAGAAACACTGATCATATAAATGTAGTCAATGCCTCTATTCTCTTGACTTCTCCCCTCTTTTGTCTAAGGGAAAAGTAAGTATATTTCAGAATAGATTGCAACAAAACATAATTTGTACACCGACAACTGTAGCGTAGTAGTCTTAATTATACTGCTAACATAACAGTAACTTCATTGACCTCATTAGAGTGGTGTCTGCTTTGTCCAGTGATACATCTGATCCTAAGCTTTCGTGGGTAAAAAAACCTCACTTCTTCAGATGCACGGAGTGAAATTTTCACTCCGTGCATCTGAAGAAGTGAGGTTTTTTTACCTACGAAACCTTATGCCCAAATAAATCTGTTAGTCTTTAGGGTGCCACCGGACTCCTTGTTGTTTTTGTGGATACAGACTAACACGGCTACCCCCTGAAATCTGATCCTGTGGCTGTTATCATAAGGATATTAATACACTCTGTTTTCTTTCTTAGCTGAGTAATCTTTCATGTCATCCTGCATTCTCTTAGATCTTTAGCCAAGCAGATACTCCGTTGAAACGTTGGCTTCTGGAATTTGCTGCAAAGCGTAAAAAGGCTGAAGTTCAAAGTGGAATCATTAGAAATGACAGTTTGTGGGATAAACTATTTTTTAATAAAATCCAGGTAAGAACTTGGGGAAAGTGACTGTATAGCTGTTGCTCAAGAAATAATCAGTGAAGTCAGCTTGGCTGATTTAGAAACAGTGGAATTGAACAAAGGAACCTAGAGAGGAGAGAGCACTGCTTTTATTTCTCTTTTAATAGAGACATTTGTTTAATCTGCTTATTTTTGCTATTCACTTTGGGTACTTGGGTGCAATGCATCCCTGTGCTGAGGGTCAGCACAAGGTATAGGCATCACTAAAGTATTGCTTAAGCACTGTTTTATGGACTTAAGGGGTGCATAACATGAAATCCAAGATGGTGAAGAGGCAGCAGAACACTTTGCTGTTTCATGTAAAATCTCAGGAATCTGAGCAAATTCCTATGTATTATTAGGTGTCAGGCATAAGGGCCAAACTCTCTGCTCCATAGGAGTTAAGCCAGCAGAGAATTTCACCCAGAAGTTTAGCTTTATATTGAAATTCAATACACACTTCATATATCTAAATATCCTAGGTGGGCCACTAGAGAACAATGAATAAAATACTGGGTGTGAAAGAAGGAATGGCACAAAAATAGTAGCTAAACTCACACACAAATGGGTTTAACAAACTTATTTTCTTCGGGGCTTCCTGCCTCCTTAATCATCCAGCCTCTCTCAGGTTTACAGGGTCTTGCTCCTGTGAATTCGGTCTATTAATCAAATAAAATTGTGTTTTTTCCTCTGAACCCCAGCAGTAAGTACTATCTGTATTTGTAGCAATACTCCTCTGGCTTCCCACCAGCCACGCTGAAATAAAAAAAATATGGAGGGGAAGATAAAAAGAGATGGGGGGGGAAGTATTTTTGCTAGAGACATTTAGGCCTGTTCCAAAGTCCACTGAAAGGTTCCCATTGATTTCAGTAGCTTTTGGATTAGGGCCTTAGTCAGTACATATCCCAAACCATTTTCCCCCCTAGGAAAAAGCATACAAGGCCATAAAGGAAAGCCTGTGCATTTAACATGCAATTGAACAAGAGGGAAAGGAAAACAGAATATTTGAGGGCCTGTTGGGTGCAATCTGAATGGTCCTGCTATTTGCCACAGAGTCCCTCAGTAAAGCATTCCTAGGTCAACTAAATCACTGATATGCTGTATCACTCCAGCAAGCTCTGGTTAATTACTTTTTTTAATTGGATGACTTATCCAGTGACATGTCACTTTATGTTTAGCCAGCGAAACTGATCGCTCCTTTCATTTGTGAACTGCTTACCCTCAGTCTGCAAAGATAAGAGTTCAAATGATGACTAGGCATGTGTCCTTCACAGATGTAAGGCAAATCTGGCTCTGCATTGATTCAGGATCTGTGACCCTGACCTTCTAACCTCAAAGTCTAAAAATTACAAGAAATTCTTTGTCTTCCTTTTTTTGACTTACAGCATCGCTGAAAGGTGACAAAGGGGTTGATGTGATATCATCTACAGATACTTGAAGGACATCAACCTTAAAAAGGAGGCAGAATTGTTTGGGGTTGTTCAGGGAGGAATTACCAAAGCAATGGGATGAAAATGAGCAGGAAAAGAATGGAGGCAGGACATTAGGGTGATGATTTTTTTTTTTTTGTCCTAACCTGAAGTCCTATAGTGCCAGATGGATTCTTGCCTGCCTCAGGATGGAAAGATGGACTAGATGACTTCTTAGGTCCCTTCCAGCCCTACATTTCTATGATTCCATGCAGGCACACCCATGCATCTGTGCCAGGCAGTGTTGACTATTTGGGCAGAAAGGTCTGCCCATGCAGAATCAGTTGCAGGACTGGAATCTAAGACTGTGTGTAATAATCTTAAGGAAAACTATGGAATTTATATGAACAGGAACTAGCCAAAGCACATGGACTTTTTGTTCTGTTTGTACAATGCCTAGTACAATGGGTTCCTGGTTCATGATGTGGCTCCTATGGTGATGATTATAATTTTCTAATGGAAGAAGGGCTGTTTCTTTTGGGCTACTTCAGTTATATGCCGTTAGTGCTTTTCCTTTCAAGATGTGATTGAATGTGTATGCTCATATGGGATGCTAAGAGTTTTATTTTCTCTTATTATCTAACAGGCAAGCCTTGGTGGGTGTGTTAGGATGATTGTAACAGGAGCTGCCCCTGCTTCTCCAACTGTTCTGGGGTTCCTTCGGGCAGCACTTGGATGTCAGGTACACTTCACCTACACAGTTATTCAGATGCACTGTTGTACTAGCTATTCTACCCTGTTTCCCCGAAAATAAGACATCCTCCGAAAATAAGGCCTACTTACAGTTTTGCCTCTCGTTGTAATATAAGGCATCCCCCCGATAATAAGACCTCCCCGATAATAAGGCATCCACCGATAATAAGGCATTTTTCATTTCTGAAAAATAAGACATCCCCTGAAAATAAGACCTAGCGCATCTTTGGGAGCAAAAATTAATATAAGACACTGTCTTATTTTCGGGGAAACAGGGTAGTTGTTAAGAAATCAAGGGAAACCTATATTTAAAATAACATTTGCCAACATAAATCACAATAGAAATTGTTTTTTTCTGACAGTCAAAGATATAAATAGTAAGAGTGGGCTCAAACCACATAGGTCAGACATAGCTCCAAACTCTCCCAAAGTTGAGAGGAGTTTGGATCCAGGACTTTCAGTGCTTTATAGAGAAAGGCAGCCAATGACAAAGTTCAGATCTGGATACAAGTTCAGGAATATTTGGATTTAGGGTTTGCACCCATATCTAGAGGGGCGAAAAGATCAGCGACAATAAAATGGTGCAACTTGTCTTTTCAAAAGTCACATTGATTAATATCCAGGCATAGAGGGGGACTTTGGAGATGCCTATTTCCTAGGTCATTGAAGACCAGACACATACTGAAGGGACCTGTCTAGTGTCCTGGGAAGAAGGTGTGGGCCAAACCACTTACTGTAGAATCCAGGGAGTCTGAGGACACATAGCTTGCATGCTCCTAGAATTCTGCTCAGGTGGTTGGCAAAGCTAGTGGCCTCTAGAAGTAAGTGGCAAACAAGCCCCACCCTTCTCAGATGCCTGAAGCTTGCCAGCAAAAAGTTTCCAAAAAGACCCTTTCAAAAATGTATTTCATATTGGTGCAAAGAATCTGGTTTCTTTCACAGAAGTATACACTACTTTATTCAAGCAACTGTGATCGGTACAACTGTCTTCTCGTCCCACTATTTTCAGATCCTTACAGTGATATTCATTCAGAATAATATATAACAATGTTTCCCATACAGTGAAGACCAGAGTAACTTTCCCTGTCAATCTGTACACTGTGTATAGTGTAGTTTTAGCCATGTCGATCCCAGGATATTAGAGTGACAACGTGGGTGAGAAGGTAATATCTAAGCTTGTCTCTCTAATCAGCATACTCCATTATAGTTTAAATTCACAGCATTGTGCAACAAGAAGGAAACTGAACAATGTTCAAATCATATGTAAGCGTTAATCTATCATTAGGTTCAAAGCTATATATCTCTTTGTCAGGTTTATGAAGGTTACGGTCAAACAGAGTGCACAGCAGGATGTACCTTTACCACTCCAGGTGACTGGACTTCAGGTAAAAATGGACAAAACTATTAGTGTATTTGGAATACTTTTTTTGGGACCATAATACCTACAGGATACTATGCAATACTTTATGATTGTGCTGAATAATTTGGGTGAATTCAGTATTTATGAAAGTGAGGTATTAATGGCACTAGCCAAAGAAAGGTAGAATTTGATCAGATGCTATGCAAGTTTCCCTAGAGCAGGGGTAGTCAACCTATACACGTGAGCTGATTTTCAGTGGCACTCACACTGCTCGGGTCTTGGCCACCGGTCCGGGGGGCTCTGCATTTTAATATGATTTTAAATGAAGCTTCTTAAACATTTTTAAAACCTTATTTACTTTACATACAACAATAATTTAGTTATATATTATAGACTTACAGAAAGAGATGGTCTAAAAATGTTAGGTTTCAGAGTAGCAGCTGTGTTAGTCTGTATCCGCAAAAAGAACAGGAGTACGCAGGCCGAGGGACGTACTGGCCGCCGCTTCCAGCAACTCCCATTGGCCTGAAGCAGCGAACCGCAGCCACTGGGAGCCGTGATTGGTCAAACCTGCGGACATGGCATGTACACAAACCAGCCCGGCCCACCAGGGGCTTTCCCTGACAAGTGGTGGAACAAGTTTGGGAACCACTGTTCTAAATGATACACAAAACAGAACTTTGGGCTCTGTTATTAACAAGTTACTCTGAGTTAGGTCTTTAAAAGAGGGGTTGATTTAATTTCCTTTTGGTCAGAGGAAGATGGTAAGACAAAAGGGTCCTGTATTGTTACCCTTAAAAGTAGGAATCGTATCCGGACAGGTTAAAGGATTCTGCACACAGACACATATGCTTCAAGAACACTGAACTTCAAGAAGTTCAGCTAGAAATGGGTGATGTGCTAATAATAATCTAATGAGCACCATTTATAGAATGAAATGACAAATGACTTTAATTTGCAGGTCACGTAGGAGCCCCTCTGCCCTGCAATTTAATCAAACTGATGGATGTGGAAGAGATGAATTATTTTTCTTCAAAAGGAGAAGGAGAGGTATCATCTCAAACATTATATACAGCCCCTCGGTAGTTAACTCTTTGAGGCAGGCTGTCATTATAAAAATCTGTGAGCCATTTGTTACTGCTTGTATCTGAGAATCCATTTTAAGTGCCCCTTGTCATAGATTGAGAAATGAAAGGAAAAAAGCAGAACAAAGGAACACGTCAGGCAGCAATAGAACATCATAGTGTTAATTACAAATACAAGGTATTACAGAACCTCCAGCAAGTGCTACAGCTAATTACTTTTGAAGGGGCTGAGGGTTCCACACAAGCAGACCCTTACACTCACACAGAATCCCATTGAGGCATAAGGGTTCACCTAAGCCGACCCCTTCACAAGATTAGGGCTAGGGTTATAAGTCATATAGGGTTATAAGTCATCCAGTCCTCATGTATCCCTAGTACAGTGAAAACTCTTATTGAAATAGACAATGAAGTCAATAGGACTTTTCTCTGAGTAAGAACAGCACTAGGATTGTAAGACTTGGCTCTCTACATGTTTAAGGTCCCAATTCAGCAAAGCATTTAACCTCAAGCTTCACTTTAAGCATGTGTTTAAGTCCCATTAAAGTTAAGCATATGCTTATGTCGTTCGCTGAATAGGGATGGCTTGTTGAATCAGGGCCTAAATTCTGGTCCTGGTAGATACTGACTGCTATCCTGTCCCACTGAGGGCTTTCAGCAGCTTGCAATAGGCACTCAGAACTTTGTGGGATCAAGCTTAGTTCTTTTTATAATGCACTGGAACTAATTTGTTTACTTTTTAACATAACTATTTTTCTTTTTTCCATTTATATTTTCAAGTTCAATGAAGGGCCATTGATTCACAGAATAAAATCAAAGCTGAGGATTATATTTACATTTTCCCTTTAATGTCAATGGTTGTCAGCCCATTTCATAACCTATAATATCACGCATGCGACGTTAAAGAGAAATTAAGTGTAATTTCGTATTATCCCAGAGTTCTGCATTTCCAGTTTTCCTTCAGCAACAAAACCTCAGCCCATGGCAATTTACTGGCGAGTGCTTAATACCATAGAATGTCAACGTGCTCCTGTGTTTGCGTCTATGGCTCTGAGCCTACATAGGCTGGATTCTTGCAGAATCCCACTGATTTTGAGCAGGACTCTTTGCAGGCACACGTAGTTGTGCTAGTGGATCCCAATGCAGGACTGAAGCCTAAATTAGCAGCTGGAGTCTCTCAAAGAATATACCCGCTAATACTTTTAATCCTTTTAGCTAATGAGGATTCCTTAGGCTCCAGAGGTAAAGGGTTCAGATTTTAGTCCTGAGTTCTGTCCCCAATGCCCCATATGTACAGTTTAGCTCACGAATCTAGTGGGTGAAATCCCATCCCCACTGAAGTCAATGGTAACACTCCCATTGACTTCAGTGGGGCCAAGATTTCATCCAGCATCTGGATGTACAGCATGCAGTGATATGATTCACCACGGTGTACTCTGTACTCCCTAATTATGTTCACAGCTTACCCTGAAAGCTTTGACACTTTATTCTTGCTAGTGCATTTAGGTTTTAACTAGAGGTGAGTGACATGTTCACAACAACGTTCAAAATCTAAGTGTTTTCCTATTTTCACTGTAAATGAAAAATATGGCCCAATTTTCAGTGCAAAGTATCTGCACTAAAGCAAGTTCATTTTTAGTGAAAATGATCGCATTTTTCAGCAAAATTGTTGTCTTTATGAAAAATATGTGGAAGGTTGTGATATCACATGCATTAGCAGTCAGTTTTTCTGTTCTCATGAAATACTGTCAAAAGACAATTTTAGGGCTGAGAAAAACAAACAAGAAAAGTCCAGAAAATTTCACACACAAATTGACCGAAGTTTTGCACAGTCTTGTTTTCCTACCTTACACTTACATTCATTTAAACAATATATGGTTGGTGGCAACAATTTGAAATATTTGATTTTATTGGAGCACTCAGATGGGAAAGAATCCACCCATTAACATTTTGGTATGATTCCACAACAAAAACTTGAGACTTTGTCAGCAACCATGACTCTTTTGCAGATATGTGTGAAAGGACCCAATGTTTTCAAAGGTTATCTAAAAGATGGTGAGAAGACAGCTGAAGCTCTGGATAAAGAAGGATGGCTTCATACTGGAGACATTGGGAAATGGTTACCTGTATGTACTGGTCAGATTCTCAGTTCTTGTGTAAATTGTATATTCCTATTCTAAGGTAGTACACTTGTATTTTCAAGCAAATCTGTGTTTTTTGTGGAATAACCCTATGTCAACCTCCAGGAGTTCGTGCATCCTCAGAGTCAAGTCCATGCACCTGCGTCCCAGTTACAGGTCAGCTTCATGCCTCAGCATCCCAAGTTTGAAGCAAAGCATAAAGAAAAGTTTCTTTGATATCTCATTAGTTCATGTAAGGTATCAAGCAGATTTGCCTCTGCCCAGAAGCTATTTTAATGTCCAAAGCCAATCACTCAATCTTTAATTAATCTTTGGAAGAGATGACACTGGGGAGACAGAGATCAGTTCAACTGCTTCGGAAATCGAGCCACCTCTACAGTGGCATGCTGAAATCAACTCACTTGTTTAAAGACCAAACACCTTGATTTTTTTTTAGAAGTACTAAATGCTCTCAAATACCATTCAACTGCAAGTTCTCAGCACTTTTGAAAATAGTTACTAGTTTCTGCAATTTTTTTTCATATTTAAACTCTAATAGTATTTGATAAAGAATTTGTCTAAACAGCAACATCTATGTTAAAAAAAAATTTTTTTTTAAATTATCAGGTGAAAAAAATATCCTACCTGGAACAAGAGGTGGAAAGATGAACTCAAAACAAAACTGGGAAACCTCTGAATACCAAAGCATTTTCATTATCTTTCGAGTTTTTTAAACACCATTATTCTGGACCCTGTTTTATACATACAAAAGCAAGTGCACAGAGCACTTTTTCAGACTGAAAAGTGAGGGGAGAAAAGATTTTTTTTTTTTTTAAATGAAATTTCTTATTTTAATCTGTCTTTCAGAAGAAAGACAATGTATATCAAAAACTTGTTGGTTTCGATGTATAAATGGGCATTTGGCAGAAATGTCACAAAAAGCAAAATTTCTGGGCAGCATGATGGCCTGGGACAAAATGGTCATGAAGTATTTTTTGGTATTTTTAAACAGTTCTTCTGACTACCAGAATAGCACTTTCCTTCCTTGCGTGATGATGGTTGAGTTTATAACGGAAGTTTGGACATTACCCTTAAAGAGACTCTATCATGGCTGATGGGCTGAAAATACAACCTGTGTTTAAGAGACTGTATTTATCAAAAATGTCCTCCTGATCCTGAAAATCTCTTTTCCAAGTGAGGACTGCAAGACTGATTAAATTCAACCTTTTCTGCTGGGCAGTTCACTACCAATAAACCTTAGGTAGGGCCAGTTTCCTGGGTTCAGACACTCTTGCTCTGATCTTTGCTCTGCCTGGATGCTTTGCTCTTATTGGTAGCCAGGGGATTGTGCACCTCCTCCCAGTTTTACTGTTAGCTCTTTTAATGAAAGGTAGAGTCAAAAAATACATTGTTGACTGGGCCTGTATATTCAGATAACAATTTTGGTAACCATCATCTCTCTTTCCCAACAGACTGGGACACTTAAAATTATTGATCGGAAAAAGCATATATTTAAACTTGCTCAGGGGGAATATATTGCGCCTGAAAAGATTGAGAATATCTACATCCGCAGTGAGCCTATTGCCCAGATATATGTGCATGGAGACAGCTTACAGGTAAAATGTAACACTTCAAACAGTCTGCTTGACAGGTTTTGTGCCTGCCACCAAGGGGTCAGTAAAGATGACCTTTCTACCCCTCACCATCCTCCTCCTCAATTCTGGAATTGGCTCATAGCCAGTTAGGCCCCCAACCACTTGAGTGACTATACACAGTTTGGGGAATGGGTGACAATCTAGCCTCTAAAGCTACCTTATTATCCTCCTTCAAATCCCTCCTTAAAACTCTCCTGTGCCATGATGCCTACAAAAAAAATCAACAAAGGTTAGGCTGCTGGGGTGCTGAGACTACTGGCATCAACTTTTAGAAATAGAGAACAGCAGAGCATATGCTAGCGCTGCACTTTAATTCACAAGTGGAGGACAAGTGCAGGACCCTTCATCACTTGTGTCCTGCATAGGACCTGCATGTGAGAGGTCTGTCTGCCAAGTGCTTACGCAGGTGGGCAGAACTATTCTCTGTATTAAAACAGAATAGTTTGGGACATGTTTTCAAAAGTGGCTTCTGAAATTCTGCCCACAAAATTCTGCTCATTAAAGTTTTATGTGTGAAAAATCTGATTTTTGCGCACACAGTGGAGATAGCTGCATGTGTAAGCTATCCAGTTTACATATGCAATGGTTGGTGTTTTGCATACCAACAGGTACAATTTCAGACACCATAACAACTACCCTTACCCTCTAATCATGCCCTGGAGCCAAACACATATTTCTCTTTGACATCAATATGATTTCCCTGGATGGTCAGAGATCCATGAATGGAATAGTGATAAACAAAATGGACCAAGTTCTGCTCCCACTTATACCAGCATAAAAGCAAAGTAACTTTGTTAGCTTCGGTGCAGAGTAGAATTCAAATTCCAGAATCTGGGCCAATGTATTATATTTTTCTGGCAAATATATTAACTGTCATTTTACGGATCTTTTATCTGAGGAGAAGAAATGTTCATCACAAATACTTAGTCATGAAATTTTAGCCAAATACAGTGCTGTATTGAAATGATTAAACCCAGCAAACTAAGAGAGATTATTTATGTACTGGAATATTATATTTTAAATATGGTTCTTTCCTTGGCTGATACATTTTTTTCTGATACAGGCCTTCTTGGTGGGAATTGTTGTACCTGATTCTGAAGTCATGCCAGGCTGGGCAAGGAAAAGAGGGTTTGAGGGAACATATGCAGAGCTCTGTAAAAATACGGTGTGTCCTTAAAAATACATATGTGTGTATGTTTAACAGTGATCTGTAATATGCAGCGCTAGGAAATGATAGCACTGAAATAAAGGTATGCTCACATAAAAGAGAATAGGCAAACCAAGCCCTTAAGCTCCTTAACATCATTCTTATTTAGTAGCTGTACTAATGGCACCTAAGAAGACAAGGTCTTCAGTAATCTTACACCTGCATATTCCACCTGTTTCCCCCAAGCATTGAGCATCGCCTGCTGTCATAGACAGAATACCGAACTAGATGGATCATTTGTCTCTGTCATTATGACCACTCTTCTGAATGTTTCTGTGAATATATATCATACAGTTTTTTCTACAATTAAACCTATGCAATCTCTTTTTAGACTTGTATGAAAGGTAACACTTTTTCTCTCCTATTAATGTTTAACTCCGCTAAAAAATTAATAGTAGTTGTTATAAATAATGGCAAGATGCAAAGTTTAAGTGAGAATATTCTACTTTGGTGGCTAAAGTGAGGCACTTATATTCGTGTTTAGTCACCTTAATAAGCAAAGTGGTTTTTAAGAAGTACTGAGCACCTACTACTGTCATGAAACATAGATGATTTAAACCACAATCCATTTACACACACACTTAATTTTAAAAGCACATGAATACCACTGAAGTCAGTGGGACTATTCAGGCACTTAAGAGTTTGTCTAAGAGTTTGAAGGATTAAGGCTTTAAATGTCTATCCTCAACCACCAAAGTTTGAAAACGTTAGCCTTACATTTTCTGCTGTATAAAAATATTATTACATTACTCATTTATAAAGCATTCATTCATTTTCTATTTATAAAGGAATTTCTTTTAAAGCAACATTTGCTAACTGATGTATGAACTGCCAGAATCAACAGTGTATTTGTGCTTTGATCAGTAAACTTTATTTTCCTGCTGAATAATTTAATTGGATGTAAAGATGTCGCTTGAAGGGTAACGGAAAATTATGTGTTCTAACCCAGGAACTGACACAAGCAATAATGGAAGATATGGTGCGGCTAGGGAAGGAGGGTGGACTTCATTCTTTTGAGCAGGTATGATAACATTATTCCCTATGGTCAGATAACTCGCCCCTTTACGATAAATAAGCAGTTGTTAGTATGCATCATATAAAGCCTAAATGTCTGAGTATGTTGTTTCTGAAAGTAATTATAGCTTGCATTTGTGTCTTTCTTAAACTCTTTGGCCCCTTAAGAATGCATGAATATTGCCACAAAAGTCCACAGTAATAAAAGCCTCATTATTATTTTGGTTCCATGCAGGAATTTTGTGAAAGCACCACTATACCACTGACAAATTATTTTTATCGTTTTTGATTAAATAAGGACTGCCCTGATCCCGCTTTCTACACACAGCAGGAGTCAGAGTAGATTCAGTGGGAGTTATGGGTGCATAGGGAATACAAGAACAGGCCCTATATAATCCCTGATATAATCACCAGAGGTCAAGAACAGTATTTTTAGGCGCCTGATCTTACTCTCATTGAAAGCAATGTTGCAAAGTAGGATCAGGTCCGTAATTACAGTACCATTCATGTAACTGACCTAGAAAATACAGCTGCTCTGTTTATTTTCAGTGCATGCACTAATCCTTTTCTGACGCTTGCCTAAATATTTTCTGCAACAGAATTACAAATATTCAAACAGGAAAATTCTGAAACTGATGCAGTATTTCATGATAGCCATAATATAGATCAAAACAATATTAATATAAAAGTGAATATCTAAGACATTATTTAAACATCACTAGTAAGCTTCATTTATTCGTTTGTTTTTGCTTGAGAAGTCCAATGAAAATCCACTGTGTTAGAGTTTGGAGAAGCTCCAGAAACCTTAAATCTCCTTGTCTCCATTTTTCTGACAGTTCCATAACTGATCAAAGAAATTCCACATGGAGCGTGGATCATAATACATGAAATTGGCTATCTAGTAATTACCCTGGGTTGTTCCTGCCCTAATCTTCACAATATGAATACCCTTAACTCACCAGTTCTACTGACATGTATTAAATAAACTGTGAGGTTATGAGAACTCTGCTGCAATGCTAAAAATCTAGGGAGAAACAATATGAAATGGAAATACCTGAATGTATTGCAGTTCGAAAACAAGGGCCTATTGTGTAGAGCCTCATGTGTAAAGCAGTATGTGATTGTTATGACCTAACAGTGAGTGGTCCAGATTATCTGACCAGTATGGACCATACAGAGATGTCCCTTTGCATGGGTCCACCTTCCCCATAGATAGTTGGGTGACATTTTTCAGACTAATAGTTTATTTGCAAAAAAATGTAGTTTCAGTCAACCCAAAACTATTCACTATTTGTCCCCTCTACCTGATGTGAAGAAGGGATTTAAATTTGGGTCTCGGAGATTGGTCCAGTCATTGAGCAATGGGATGTTCTCGGGCAGGTCTTTCTCATACTCTCCTATTTAAGCTGTTCCACTGAGTATAAATAATTAGACATGACCTTCGGTCTCACGCCTCCAGGTGAGTGCCCTAAGCCCTAAACTATAGAGTCATTCTCACACTCTGTCTCTGGTCTAACAACTATTTAAATAGGCATTAACTAAAACAAGCAAACCCAAGAGTTTTTAAGCAAGTCTAATTAAAAATCCTTTCTCCTCACAATTGCTCCACTTTCACGACCTTGATTCTTGTGATGTCACCATTTCACTGGTTCTGCAGTAACCCCAAAGCACTTCTGAGCAGAAAAGACCTGAATTTCTGATATATAAAAATCTTTTGAAGAGTAGTAGATCCAGGCCAATATATTCTGGATATTTGTCATAGGGTTTTTTTTTTTTTTAAGAAGACCGTCACAAGTGGATGTGAATTTTACCAGAAACTCTTCCCTTTGGTGTGGGGCTATATCTTATGCTGTACTGCAGAACCCTTTGCCACCCAGTCTAATTTTCCTCTAACTCTTTTCTTGGATCCAGACAGGACAGTGTTAATTTGAGGGGTCTTGTACTTTTAATCAGACTCTTTCATAATCTTTTAACTAGCTATAACATTAATGCACAAAGTTTACCATTTTAATAACTTTAAAAATAATTGCTGTACCACTATGTTGTTCTTTTATGTAAACATTTTGTATATAATTACATATAATTCAAGACTTTCAAAAGGTGCTGCAGTTTTTGAGTGCTCAACTCCGAGACAATTTAGAGAATGAGTGTTCCAAAATCATGCCCCTTAGTGCGTCTCAAATTAAGCACCCAAAAATTACAGCACTCAAAATCACTAGTCCCTTTTAAAAGTCACTTGGCCACAGTATATAAAGAAATTATTTGTGGTCCCTGGAATAAAATGCACACAGGGAAAAGAGAGCCACAGGATTTCATGGAATAAAAAAGTCATTCTTAAACCACACTTCCTACAACTCCTAGTCTGTCAAAATGTAAAGTGGGTTGGTGATGGGCAAAAAAAGCAGAAGATGGCTAAGGAGTCCTGTCTGAACCATGTGGATTGTGGCCAGCCATACAGAGTAGTTTTCTACTGTCTCCCACACCAGCACCACCATAAATATAATGGAAACACAACCCACTCCATCTGTGCCACCAAACTTCCTGCTGTGCTCAGACACCATGGATTAGTAAGAGCAGCCTGGTAAAATTCTAGTTGCCTGGGCTGAGTGGTTTTTATCACTGTAACTGGTCACTAAAACATCATTCCTTTTTTGCATGATCATCACCATGTTAACTTTGGATCAGAAGACTTTTTGCTCTTAGTATGATTTCTCCTTCTCCTGACTCTGTGACACCCTCTCGTCTTCTGTGACCCTTCAGCTATGTGGAAATTTTGTGGCTCACGCATAGCCACATTTCCCCTCTGCTTGAGCCACTCTTGAGTTTTTTGGGGATATGCTCCATTGCACACCACACAGTGGAACAAAAGCACAGCAGACTGGATTCGTATTTCTTTTAGGGATGGGGGTAATATTTTGTGGGGGAGCATGTGGACAAAGGTTTATGGTGCAGGGAGAAGATGATGCTAATAAAAGTATGAGGGACTGATTGAGAAGTGGTGAGATACAGCGGTAGTATAGACAGGTGGTGGTCAAACTTCACCACTCCACTCTGTTAGTGCTTCTTAATTCCAACCTGCAACACAAATATTATATCAGTCCTGAGAGTTCCATTAAACAAGAAGAGTGTTTGGATGCTTTATGATATGGACAGACAACCAGTAGGATTGAAGATGGACCCAGCAAAGTCATTTTTGCTGATAACCTAAGCAGGATAGTTACGATTTCAGGAGTTTTGATTAGTACTAATTAACAGTGGATGATGATAGTTTAGTCTTGCCATAAATATATTCATTTTCTATTTCAGGTCAAAACCATTTACATCCACTCTGATATGTTCTCAATACAAAATGGCTTGCTGACACCAACACTAAAGGCTAGGAGACGAGAGCTAAGAGATTACTTCAAAAAACAAATAGAAGAGCTTTATTCAAGTGTCTCCATATGAAGCGGCAGGAAAATTCTTCTGAATAATGGACTTCGTAGCAATATTGAAGTACATACTCAAAAGTACAGAGCCAGAATGACACAGTTGAAATGAATAAGCACCTGACCTTGTGTCTGAACCTTTTGTTGTTCCAAGACCTCACCGCTGATACAACAGTAATTTTCCTTTTTCATCAGCTGTAGTACCTTAATTTTTTACAGTATGTATGCTGTAGGAGACTACTGAAAACTACACTACATATCCATATAAAGATACATAAATTCCAGCACATCTTAAAGTATATCATGGAAGGTTATATTATTAATGCCCCCAAATACTATTGATTACACATCAGGAAAAAGGTATGTGATATATCTGTTGATATGATTGTATATAGCGTTATAGATTAGTGACTAAAATCCTGCATAAATCAATAATGTGGTCTACCTCAAACATTCAAAGGCTGATAATTAAAATCACAACTAAGTCTGTTTTCCCTAACCTAGAACTTCAAGCTAGATCTTTGGTCTTTTTTTTTTTTTTTTTTTTTTTAAGTGACAGCTTTTATACTCTGCAAGACAAATTCCATTGACTTTATGTAATCATCAATGATCTGACTAACAGAGAACGAGGAATAAAATCTCCTGATTTCATCTGTATGTAATATACCCATCAGCATATTAGGCCTAATAGAAAAACCCAGATTAATACCACTTTGTAATTGCAAAAATATTTTAGGAAGTTACAGAATTCCCTGTATTTCTTTTTTCAGTGCATCTGAACTCAGTTTATAGCATGGCAGATAGATCTTCCTTGAGATGCTGATTCAGCACAATATGTCCATGGGTTCATAAATGCACGAGCTGGGAAGGCTGTGGAAGGATTGGTGGCTCTGTGGCAGACTGATCTACTCAGGATCAGCATTCTGTGGGAGCTACAAAATAAAAAGCTTCACAAGAGGAGGAGAACTAGTGACTAATGAGCCCTCACCATCCTGTACACTCCTGATTCTTAATTTATTGCTTTACATGCTGCTAGTGCTGTGCAATCTAACTCCCTGGCACAGCTGCAGGTAGAGGAATGGAGCTCTGGCCCAACATATGAACTATAATGGTGAACAAAATGTTCAGTAAAACAAATTTACTTGCTAGAAATGGTGGCATCACATCCCCATTGCTGTAGCGCAACGATGAAGGGCCTCCCTTGTGTTGCTGGAGGTGTTACTCCTGAGTGCCCATGTTGCTGAGGTGGCAGCTTCCTCAATGGTTTTCCTTCCCACCTCCCATCCTGCCATCTCACAATGGTGGTAAGGTTACCACCTGGCTGGTATTTGGCTGCCCTGCCTGGTTTTTTTTATGGAATTACCAGAAAAATAATTTAGTCTGCCAGGTTGTCTTTTTTAACGTGGGCCTAAGGATTTGCATTATGATCATAATACACTTGGATATCTAATGTCAAAAGTCTGTGTCCAGCTAAAGATGCTGCCGTATTCCCACTTCTGCAGTTTAAGCGATAACTGCTCAAACGTGTTTAAAAAAACAGAAGCAACATGCAAGCGCAGCACACATGTGTGAGAGAGGGTTTGAGTCATGTGAGAGTGATAACTTCACATGTGTTATCTCTAGGGTGACCATATTTCCCAAGGGGAAAATGGGATACCCCCAGCTGCTCGCCTGAACTGCCACCCCACCCCACTCCCCGGCACAAGGCCGTTGCCAGTCACTGGAAGCCTGCCACTCCCCACTACCCTCCCCATGCAAGGCTGTTGCTGGTCACCTGAACCCTGCCCCCCCTCCACAAGGTTGTTGCCCAGTCGCTAGAACCCTGCCAGATCTCTGCATGCTGGAAAGCTTCCTTCCCCCTCCCCAGCCCTACCTCCCCCTTGTACGGGTCTGGCATCTCTACTCGCCTCCCTTTCCCCCACACATGTTCCTCCGCATCGCATCCCACTCTTTTGCAAAAGTGGGCATTTGTCCTGATTGCTCTTGCCAACTGATCAAGTTACCTTGTGGATGGGGGTTGGGGTTGCAGCAGGCTTGGGGTGGGGGTGGAGGGAAGGTACTGGGGTTTTTTGCGTTTCAAAAGGGGTATCTCTAGTGGGAGGGGGCACAGGTTTCTTTCTTTTTCTTTCTGATGGGTCTTCAAAATTGAGCTTTTAGCTAGGGAAAGATTGATCTTTGTGCTACAACCAATTTAAAATGTTTCCTTGACTGAATCAAGATCTATCAAAGAAGGACCCTTCCCTGTATTTTGGACATTTGCAAAGCTCTAATACAATTCCATGATCCCAATTACCATATAAAGCAGTTGGTCTGGATAAAGCTTAGCCTTCACTGTGGCAAAGGGGAAGCCACTAGAAAGGCAATATCTCCCCAGTGGAATAGGAGCAGACTCTGGAACTACATGCTCAAACAGCATGGTGTTAAAAGCTGTAGGCCTAAACAATTCAAAGAACTTGAGGACACTCCATGAGTGAACAGCCTTGGTGGCTTCTTCCAGCTAAACAGGGCCCCAACTTATTTTTTTAATAACTGCTATTAGTTATACCAATCCACACACTAGCATGAGGCTGCTAGATAATCTGGTTTGCTAGGGCAGTGAATACAAACGTATTTTTCTGTCTGAGACTGGAGTCCATCATTAGTTTTCATACTAAAAAGCCTAAGTTAAACTATTAATCTATACCTTCCCTCTGAAATTCCATTGCATGCTTTAAAAGAAATGAAATAAATTGAACTAATGAGCTAGTTTTATGCAGAGTCTGTTTTATTAAAGTCATTTCAGAACAAACAGCTAAAAATACACAGGAGACTGCGTCTGTTACATAATCTTGCTTGTACAGCACGTGTTTATTTGATTTATCAAATGTGCATTCTATGGGCCTGATTCTTCATTGCCCTGCATCTTGTGTAGTCATTTCCATCAGTACAAAATTGGTGTAAAACACTACCATTGTGATCTGGTAGTGTTTTACACTCATGTTACACTGATATAAATGACTATCCACAGTGCAAGGCATCAGAGCATCAGATGCAATACCTTTTTTCTCCTTTAAGCAAATATGATCTATTTTAGGAACCAGTAACTAGTTCCTTAAATAAACAGATGTGTAAAAGAAGCTATTTTCCACTGACCGTTCTCTACAGCATGAATTTAATTTACTTGCCTTTTCTTCTAAAATGATTCAGTCCACCTGACCTGTCCAGAGGATCCTAATTTGAATTTATTTATGGCTCACATGCTTGTTAATTTTAATACTAGAGGGAGTGGGAGTAGGAGTTGGAAGAAGAAAATATGTACATGACCACACCAAGATGATGTAAAATTTGGAAAGAATTGACTCAAATGAATATTTTTCAGCCATATCCCAAAAGTGTGTGAATTTTTAAATCTTTGGGAAAACCCTGGGTACATGAACTAAAGCCATCCTCATCCCCCCCGGTAATTTTATCTTGCGTAATTAGAACTTCCTCTGCAGATCACTCTCAGCCTCATTAACCTTGGAAACATTAGAAGGGATTAAAACCTCAAATGAATGTGCCTAAATATGTTCTTTAACATGATAAGCACTAACATGCGTTCCTTAAATATCTGGCACACCTGTCTTCCTTTTGCACGTTTTGGTTTTTCCTTAAGTGAAAATATTTATTGTGGCCATTGCAAGGAAAATCCCAGTATTCATTAGGTTTGAGTTCCCCTATGACCTCTTTATAGTATCTCAGGGTAATAATTTACACAGAGTGTTGTGTATCTTTGTCTTATTTGAGAATTCCCCTTCAAAACTCAAGTGCCATCAAATAAATGATAGTATGTACTGCTCTTCTCCCAAAGCATTTCTACTCTGGGTGGCTTAAAAATAAGTATTTTCATCTTATCACTTGAAGGTATAGGGGCTGATTCTTATACAAACCAGAGAGAAGAAAAAGTAGTAACTCCACTGAAGTCAATGGAGTTACACTGCTGTGAAATCAGGGTGAGATCAGAATAGGGCCCCTGTGGTGTGCCGACTGTCCGGTCCCCCAAAGATGGCATCACCTTGAGTAGACTAGTATGTTGAGGTAGTTCTACAATTCATTTTCCTTCATAATATGATGTGCTCTTCCCTTTATATAGTCGAAAAAGAGTTTCCTTGGGCCTGATCCTATGTCCACTGAAAAGATTGCCTCCTGTGCTCATATGAGAAAACCAGATCCAAACATACCTTCAAGCCCAATCCCCTTGAGAGAATGATGCATATATATATATATGATGTTCTTCACTCAGTATATTGCATAGCCAACATACCTCCCCTGCCCCAGAAACCATCAAAGAAACAAAGAAGATACACGATAGAACTCGCACAGCATTGAGTCCTAACCTTACAGGACTGGCAATATGTGTAATTAAGTAATGTGGTACTGAAAGGCAAATGTTCAGGGTAAAATATTCGATTCTATAGTGTACATTATAGAGAAGAAGTGGTAATTCCTTTGCTGCTAAAGTATGCTTTTACAGTACATTATGCAATTGCTACTATCTCAGCAATAGTAAGGTCCAGTGTCATTACTGCCTTGGGTATGATTTTGCTGCATATAACAAAGTAAGTTGTCTTTAATAATTCTTCTAGAATGAAACAAATTGCGTTAATTTCTTTTCCATGTGTGAAAAGCACAATCTTGTGATCTATATGTAAATAAACTACTATAAGATGAATGTAAACTCAGAAAGAATATACTATTTTTGCATGACAACAGACCACTTAAAGATGTGTTGATGTCTCACAGAAAACTTTAAAAAACATTTTGAGGAGCAATTCTATCTAAATTCTGCATTTCTCTTGTTCTGTTATTATAAGGGAACAGATATATGAAAACAGGATCTTTGTTGCTTTTTGGAGTTCTCCTGTTCCTCTTTTCCTAGGGTTCCATTCCTGCAAGAAGCAGAGTATCTACTGTTAGTTGCTAAGCTGTCTTTGCTCCTGTTTGGAAATTGAGGGCACTCACTCAGCATTCATTTTGGAGAAGGTACTAAAGAACTAAAGCACTATCAGGCCCATGCGGCTTAATTAAAAAATTATTACTGGTGTAAATGGGCACAACTCCACTGACTCCAGTGAAATTATGCATTACACCAGCAGTAATTTGGGCCAAGGGAATGTCTGTGAATCTCAATTAGTTGCTATAATTATGATGTCACACAGATCATTGTATCTTAAAATGAGGAATTAACAAGGGGAGATTAATTTTTAAGGAATAAGATCCCAGATGAAATTCTGGCCCCACTGAAACCAACAGGAGTTTTAACACCGACTTCAGTGAAGCCAGGATTTCATTCCTGTCTTTAAGCAAAAGCCTTTAACATTCAACAGTGAGGGGAGAACACCAGAAAATTGTACCTAAGTGGAACTGTTCCTAAATAGAATGTTTTCCATGAGACATCAGAGCCTCTTTAACCCCTTCACTTTAGTATACTATTTTGTTACGCATTTAAAAAACATAACTGCAACAAACACACAAATAAATCAGACATTTTCCTAAGTGTTGCTTATTCGATTTTCAACTGAAGTGAAGGGATTAAAATCTGTGACTTATAAATATGTGTAAAAAGGCATCTTAACTGTAATGAAAGATTTTTCAGTTTTGGTATATTAGCATGTATATCAAAAATATAAAAGGCATCTATGTAAACTTTTGTAAAGAACTAAACTGTCACATTTCTCAAAATTGCTCATAAAACATTCTTGTGCATTGACTTACAATAAAATCTTTTATAAAATCTTATTCCAACACTCTGTCCACATGATCAGAAACTAGTCATTCAGAATGTGTGCCTATATTAAACATACAGAAAACAAAACAGTGAGAAAAGGAATATTGGCACCTGAGATAAATGTTCGCAATCTTCAATGAACTTGTTGTTTCAAATTTCTCTGAAGATGGCCATACAGTATCCTTTCTGTAATGGTTTCAGCTCACTGTTGTTTTAAAACAAACAATAATAAAATAACCAAATGTGTAAGCTTGTTTAATAGAATTAACTATTGGGAATGCATAGTATTTTTTCAGAACTTGTGCTTAAAACAATAAAGTTTAAAATTATTCTGTCTCATTCCAATTTTTGTGTGCATGTACACTCTCTTAATATTACAGTGCCAAAGAATTAAAAAAAATTGTTGCAAAAGTTAGTAAAATTAAATTTATCTAGCTAAATATAATCAGGATGCTCTGTTACATTACTTTTCTGATCAAAATGTAATAATCTAACATAAAAACCTGGATTCAAGTAGCACTCAACTGGCTCATAAGAATTCCAAGCAGTGAAATGATAAGGCTATGCCTATATGCATATGAATTTATGACCCAAGAACAGTGAAGTGGAACAGAGATGCTGTCCAGACTGTTCTCTTCAACAGGATCCCTCCCTGCTGGACAAGGCAGGATTCCTCAGTGCAGGCTAAGGGGATGTACGTGCTTTGTCGTTCCTCTGGGCAACAGCACACTGTGGGCCTGGCTAGCACTTGCATGCATTGCTGGTCCTTGAGAACAGGGCAGGGTATAGCAGTAAGGCTGAATTGAAATGTGATACAAAAATCTATTTAAGAACCCCAAACATTAAAGAGACGTGTTAATTTAAATTAAATATGTTTTTAAGCAAATTACAGTATTTGAAAATTAGTGTCTTTCATCTATGTGACCCAAGAATTTTGTGCTTGCTGTGCTACAGCAGCTGACATCACATACGCCTCAAACTCTACTTTGTTATTAGTGATCCAGAAGAGATGCAGAAACCGAGGGCCTACATTCAGGCCATGGCAAACAAAGAGCCTTTCAATTCACCTTTAAAATAATTCTGTGCATGCAGTCATACAGTGCAGGATGTGCAGCTATGGTCTCTTACAGTAAATACACTCTTGGGTGGCCTAATTAAAAGCAATACTCTGTATAGTTAGCCACCACCTCAGCAGCTCTGGTGCAACTGATCTAGATAAGGGTGTTAATTTCTCCAAATTGCCTGACAGATACTGACAGATTGGAGGAAGTTCAGAGGAGAGCAACAAAAATGATGAAGGGAGCAGAAGGAACAACTTAAGATAGAAGCTTTCCCTGACTAGGCCTATCTCAGGAGTAGAGGCCTTGGAGCCTCTTAAACAAGTGTATGTGTGGCTGTGGGGAGATGAGGGCTCTCAAGCAGACTTGAGGTGACACCCCATCAGCTGTACTTCACATAGGGCCCCAAACAGATGAAGCCAGTCCAGTGAAGCCTAGGTCCAGCCCTGCTGGATGTCAATGATCCTGTTGTAGAGAAAAAAACAAGCTAGTTCAATTTTTCCAGAGTCAGAACAATAGTGCCTTGTTTTCAATGAACAAATCAAGAACATACAGGTCTCTATGAAAAAAACAAATTTGCCAGAATGTGTCATCCAATCCATATGTTCTCTCTCATCTTAAATTACACATCTGAATCAACTACAGATTCCTCAGTGTTACGTTTTACACTCACAGAAAGCCAACATGTACTTTCAGTCTATATTACATTTATTTTAATTAAAGAACATAGCCAAGAAGTTTGGCATTAATTATGCTACCATCCTTTCATTCTTTACTGATTACATCCCCTATTAACCTTTCCAAGATTTTGCTCAGGATTGATGTCAGGATAATCAGCCTATATGTATCTGAGTCATCCCGTTTGCCCTCTTTTAGATACAGGCACAACATTTGGCAAGACATTTAAACATAGGCACAATGTGGCACTGGATTTCAGAAGACAACTAGGGTACTCTTTATCTACCCCATTGCACCAGGTTTACAACAAACCAGTAGAGTTTACACGAGTTTTACACTTCTATGTATGGGGAAGTGTGGCCCAGCAGATAAAGCACTGGACTGGCTTCTATTCCTGGCTCTGCTACTGGCCTGCTGGGTGACCTTGGACAAGTCACTTCATCTTTCTGTGCCTCAGTTTCCTAATCTGTAAAATAGGGATAATTATACTGACCTCCTCTGTAAAGTGCTTTGAGATTGCTAATGAAAACAGCTTTCTAAGACCTAGGTATTATTATTATAACTTCATTAGTTAAAATTCAAGTAACAATTGAGCCCCTAACAATCAAACCACTCATATTCAGTGATGCAGTATGCAGAAAACAGAAACATACCATCACCCCTGTCGTTAGAGTTATTAAACACACCTCTGCATCTATCACTACATTAAAAAGTAAATATACTGAACATCAAAATACAATGGCAGTAAAAAGTCCTATCAGATTCTGTTGTCATTCACAAACAGTGCAAAACTCTAACATGAATGGATGTCTAATGATTGTTGCTCCACATGGTGAATTGGATACAAAGGCCTCCTCTCTGGGTTGGGCCATTTAGGAAGGGGCAGAGTGGGGAATTAGGGCTAGCAGGCCCTCTCTCAAGCCACTGTTGCTGCACATATATAATTCCATTTTTATTACTATTGTCCAATTATACTCAAAAAAGGAGAATTCGAGACGATGACCACAAAAGAGAGCATCCTGAGTGACCAGAAAGCACCATTTCAGAGAAGAATTGTTGATGTTCTTGGGGACAAGAAAAAACAATTATGATCTTTTGGGGGCATAACAGACCCTTGGGTCACACAGCATAGCCTTTTTTTTTCTCAGACTATCTCTGGACAAAGGAGGGAATGGGGGCAGGTTGGCGGGGAGAAGTCTGAACTGAGTGGAACAGGGAATAGTCTTTCACTGCAGATATGAATCCAATCTGTGGTTTGGAATTACAGTCTGTACCCCGAGAAGAGATTGGCTGACTTTGAAGATATCATAATAAATAAATTCAGTTTATTGGCACAGCTCAATTGCCAAATATGCAACTGCACTAAAGTGCTCAAAAGACACTGAACACAGAGTTAACAGTGCCACCTTCTGCCCAAAACCAAAACAACAAAAACAATACCACGTTGCCAAAGTATTGTAGGTTTTTTACCCATGAAAGCTTATGCCCAAATAAATCTGTTAGTCTTTAAGGTGCCACCGGACTCTTGTTGTTTTTGTGGCTTCAGACTAACACGGCTACCCTTCTGATACTTAAAGTATTGTAGAGTACCTCCAGCTAAATATTACGATCCATTATTTGGCTACAGGGGTTTTCATAGCCCATTAACACTACAACAGGTACTTAATTAATGCAGTAACAGAATTACTCACTGCTACTGAAAATCAATAGGAGGCAGGTGGGTTGATGGTGGAAGTGGGGCTGTTGGGAAGAGTGAGGGGCTGGCTGGGTCTAGGTGAGAGGGGTTGTTAGGAGGCTGGATTTGGGAGAGGGTTCTTAGGGGGCTGCGTGGGAGTAGGATTTAAGGGGAGTTCTTAGTGGGTCGGGTGAGGGCTGGATCTAGGTGAAGTGGGTTGTTAGGGCATTAAGTTAGGGCTCTTGGAGGAGGTGGGTTGTTAGGGGGCTGGATCTAGGCGAGGTGGGGTTTTAGAGCATTAGGTGGGGGGATCTAGGCGAGGTGGTTGTTAGGGGGCTGGATCTAGGCGAGGTGGGTTGTTAGGGCATTGGGTGGGGGCTCTCGGAGGAGGTGGGTTGTTAGGGGGCTGGATCTAGGAGAGGTGGTGTTTTAGGGCATTAGGTGGGGGATCTAGGCGAGGTGGTTGTTAGGGGGCTGGATCTAGGCGAGGTGGGTTGTTAGGGCATTGGGTAGGGAGCTCTCGGAGGAGGTGGGTTGTTAGGGGGCTGGATCTAGGAGAGGTGGGTTGTTAGGGCATTGGGTGGGGGGCTCTCGGAGGAGATGGGTTGTTAGGGGGCTGGATCTAGGAGAGGTGTGTTGTTGGAGGTGGGGGGCTGGATGTAAGGGTATGTTAAGGGTAGGAGGGTGGCTCTAGGAGAGGTGGGCTGGATCGAGGACAGACAGGTTGCTGGGGGAAAGGGGGTGTCGAGGGGGCGGGACCTAGAAGGAGATTGCTAGAGCGCTCGGCTTGGCAGCGGGGGTGCGCGAGTCCGCAAGTGGGCGGAGCACGGCCCGCCGGCAGGGGGTGGGACGTGGCGGGAGGCGGATTGGTAGCTGGGTGAGGGGGCGGGCATTGTGGGCGGGACTGAGGGGGGTCGCGTTGGCCTATTGGGCAGCGACCGTTGCTTATAAAGGAGCTTCCCGGCTCCACTTTCTTTAACTACCGCCAGAGGGCGGTTAGCCCTGTGGGTGGGGCGGGGGAGCGCTCTCCAGCGGGAGGGTGATTGCTGGGGTGGGGGTGTGCCCCGGCTCCTGCCCCTAAGAAGTCTGAGTGGAATCTGGGTGGGTGGGGGGCTGCCCCCCTGTGGGGAGTCGGGGGATGCCCGTTCCTGAAGTAGGTTAGGGAGGTGGCCTGGGGGGAGGGAAGAAGAGGGGGTGTCTCTGGGGTGGGTAAGGGGATGGCTTGGGAGGAAGAGGGGGGTTCCCCTGCCCCTGGGGCAGGTTTTGGGGATGACACAAAGCTCCTCCTGACTGTTCTGATTCTCTTTCCCCCCCCCCCCCACTCGCTTGCAGGCACTGCTAGGCGGAGAAAGAAAAAAAGATGGAGTGGTTCAAACTGCGCACCTATGCCCGACAGAGACAGAAGAACGTGCACTGCTCCTCCCCCGTACCAGGGGTGGCTGTATCCGTTCCCCATGGCAGCAGAAAAGGCAGTACCCTCCAGCCCTGCCGACGCCTCTTCCAGTCCCATGCCCAAAGTAGTAACTGTTACTCGTCTCGTCCCCTCCTCTGAGTTTCCTTTAACATTCATGGACACACACATTAGAGGTTTAACTACCACTAAAATGTGTGATGGGCAAAAATATAGTTTGAGGTTGGGTGGGCTTATCAAGATGCTGAGGGATAATGCTATTAAGAGATGTTTACATGCCAGATCCTGGTATTGGGGAAGGGAGGGGGTTGTCTGTGTCTTCACTAGAGCCACAGTGAGGCCCCTTTGTGGTATTCTTACAATGTAACTTGTGCAGGAGGGATTACTTGCTACCTTTCACCCTTCCCACATTAATTAGGGGACAGTGCCTCTCTCTAGACCCAATTTGATTTTATGTGCATTTTGGAGTTTTTTGTTTAAATATAAACAATTTACTTCCAGAATAAAGGATGGCTAAACCAAGACAGTGAATGCTCTGAATCCTGGAACCTTAACATCCCCCTTTATCCTATAATGGATTTCTTGTTCTTCAGGGTGCATTCCATGAGATAACATTAAGTGCCTATAGCCAATTTTCCCTCCTGCTTGACAGATGGGATATCAAGGCATATTTCTCATCTCTCCATTCTGGGTCTTGGTTCCACATTGGGTCCAACAGTTTTGGTCTCTGATAATTTGAGAGGTGCAAGGAGTGACCTAGATATCAGCTGTGTACATTCCCTGGCCACCACTGCTCTGTTTGTCATGTAACCTTCATGTTATGACTCTACTGCTAATAAGAAAAGGGAAAATGTAGGCCTGAGTCCTGTCAAAATATAGATGCACATTGAAGTACTGTGCTCACCAAAAAAAAATCAGTAAGTTATATGTTGAATAAAAATGTCTCATCTTCATCTTCCCCTAAGACAGTCCAAATGTTGTTAAACTGCTGTTGTAAATTTGTTGTAAATTTAAATTGGGATTTAAAAAGGAAAACCTGCTTGCTGGTCATGTTCTGCTGATGTATGTAACATCAAGAGTCAGTAGGCTGTAGAGAGGAAAGGGTGTCTTTGTGAGTCTGAGTATTCCAAGCAGCAAGAGGCAGTGCATTCAAGTGTGTGTTTGTGGGAGATTTATCTGACAGGTAGGAAAGCATAGTTAATAAAACTTTGCAGATGGGGAAACTGGGGATTCAGTGACTTGGTCACAAAGTGGAGGTGGACCTGGGAATAGAACTCGGCCGTCTTGATTTGCTCTCTACTTTAATCAATAGCTCTTCTTGATTGATTAAAATAGTTGTTTGTTATTCATAGATGTTTCCCATGGAGGGACATAATTTGTTTTCCTATGCCACCCAAGATGTGACCCTTCTTGAAACACATGACACAACCCTTAATCACCAAGGAGAGACACTTCAAAAACTGAATTTGTACTAATCCTCAGAAGAGAGTCTCCTTTGAGACTTGGCAGGTCTGGGAGTTACAGCTGGAAGGGTCTAGGGACTTTAAAAATCTGTGTATATAAACATTGACAACAGAGAGAACTTAAACTGGAGGTCTTTGTGTGAGTTGCTTAGATGGGGTGAGATCATGATTTATCAAGATCAGCTGTTTCATTTCCCACAAAAGAACTATCAAGTTTCATTCATTTGAAAAGGAGACACTCTCTTTAAAAGGCAGCTTTTAAAATAACCCTGTGATTGGTTCCTGCCTTGACCCTGTTCTGCTGGTTCCCACTCTTATTTGCAGGAGCTGTTTCCATTGGCTGAGCCACCTTGTACACTGGAGTAGGTGCTGATAGCAGTCATGGAGAAGACGTATAGAGTTAATATGCTTATAAACTGTAAACATCTACAAAAATCCAGAGGAAAGGGGCTTGGTAGGGGATGATTCTTGGCTCTTAATCCTGTCCAATCCCAAAATCCAGTGAGTCCCAGCCAGGGGCTGCTGCAGAGTGCTATGTAGTGGTTGGTCTCCGTTCTCCTTCCCCCTTGTGAATAGGAAGAAATGGGCATGGAGGTGAAGCTTCAGACCCCTCTTTAAAATGATTAATTCATTAAGGAATGTCCTTACATGTGTCTGAAAATAACATCTTACCTTGATAATTCTGAAATTATCATGTCTAATTTTTCAGGATTTATGTTGTCTGTTAGCTTTCTGTAATATTGTCATTCCCCCCCCCCCCCCCCCAAAAAAAATCCCCATATCCCCAAAATCCATAATGTAAAGCTAACTTGGTGATAAAATTGACTTATGTCAAATTGTACTGCAATGTTTGGGATGCAAGCAATGAAGAGTGGTGGTGATTTTTCTAAGTTTTCAGGATCAGGGTTGTACATAACATTATCATTAGTAACCAATCTGTGTTAAAAGACTTCTGACTTATAAATTCAGACTTTGTAATGGGTTAGTTATTAAAATCTAGTTGGGCTCAAAACTTTTGCAAACCCCACAGAAAATGTCACTCCCAAAAATTCTTATTCTGTTTTCCTGTGAAAAGGTCACACACAGTGAGACTTGTCATACTCTGAACAGCCTGCTGTATTTCTTTAAGCCAGATGGTGTGATTTGTCTCATTACATTAGTATGTGAGCAAACAAATCACCTGGGAAGAAACAGCAAGGTAGGATCCTCATTCAGACTTTTACCCCAATATTGCAAACATTAAAGATTGATGACTGTCTCTAAATAAGATTTTTAACTTGTCATTTGTTTTCTATGACCCTGCCTATTATAGATTAATTTGATAGTTTTGCTAATGGTAGTCTTAGTTCTAAATTTAAATATTACCTTTTCTGTAGGTGCAAAGGGAAATCCCAATGTGAAAGCCTTACCAAAAATCAACGAAAAATCTGAAGTGACCAAAACAAACAGTTCATCTGATCAGAGGTCTGCGGTAACACGCATTCAAAATATACCACTATCCATTACAATACTTCAGAACTGCTTGTGCTAAATTCATAACTGTCTGATAAATGTTGGAGATATGCTGACCAAATTCTGATAGCAGTTATCTATTGAACTATTTGACCACCATCTAAAAGGCTGGTTTTTTTTAAGGACTTCCCTAGAATGAGCTCTAATTTAACTTTTAACTTTAAAAATTGTAGAATAAGCTAAATTTTAGTGTGTAATGCAAGTGCAAGCTTAGTTTTGCTGTGTTTTTTTCCCAAACTTAGTGATCAATTGAATGATGAGAAAATTACAGGTATGGAAGAAAATGAAGACATCAGGGAAAAAAGCACTATGCTGTTGAGGGTATGAACCTTTTCCACTCCACCACCCTTTACTAAATCTTAATTTTTATTGGCTGGTGCTATTTGGTGGAGGGTAAGTTGTGGGGGGACAGGGGGAGGGGAGTACTTGTCTGCTGTGGGTTTACACAAGCATTACTCACAGCAAAGTCATTGTAAGTCACATGCATTTGTTTAGGGCTGAACTTGGCTTTTTTTGAACTGTGGGTTTAGGGTGACCAGACAGCAAGTGTAAAAAATTGGGACAGTGGGTGGGGGGTAATAGGAGCCTATATTTAAAAAAAAAAAAAAAAAAAAAAATCAGAACATCTGGTCAACCTATGTGGGTTGCCAGAACAAAAACTGGTGTATAACTGGTAAACATGCAGAAATACTAACTAGCTGCTATCTGACCTCGGGCAAGTCATGTCATGATTCTGCCTCAGTTTCTCCATCTGCAAAACTGGGATAATACTTATCTCAAAGCACTTCACAAAGGTGTTAACAAATCAGAAGTACTACATAATAGTTAGATAATGCCATTCCAGCAAAAAAAGCCACTTTTTCTACAACATTCTTTTTAGCTCAAACACATCTTATAAACTAAGTCCCATCACTTCTGACTGTAAAATGATTATCCTCAAATGTTACTGTAAAATTTACATGTGGGTGTTCCTTATTTACTCTCCATCAATTACTTCAATACCTAGGCCCTGATCGTGCAAACATTCAGCTTTATGGATGTGAGTAGTCCCCCTGAGTTCTACAAGACTACACCTCTACCCCGATATAATGCTGTCCTTGGGAGCCAAAAAATCTTACCGCGTTTTAGGTGAAACCGCGTTATATCGAACTTGCTTTGATCCGCCGGAGTGTGCGGCCCTGCCCTCCCCCCGGAGCACTGCTTTACCGCGTTATATCTGAATTCGTGTTATATCGGGTCGCGTTATATCGGGGTAGAGGTGTACTTACGTGCATAAAGTTACTTGTGTGTGTTTTACAGCATCAACATCATGTTTGTGGAAATCAGTTTTACTTGTAAGCAAGAGTCAACTAGAAGGTGTGTAAAAAGCAACAGAGTCCTGTGGCACCTTCTAGACTAACAGATGTATTGGAGCATAAGCTTTTGTGGGTGAATACCCACTTCATCAGACATATGCGTCTGACAAAGTGGGTATTCACCCCACGAAAGCTTATGCTCCAATACATCTGTTAGTCTAGAAGGTGCCACAGGACTCTTAGTCTGGATCTGTAAAAAGCAACAAACACAGCTACCCCTCTGATACTAGAAGGTGTGTGTTTTGTTTGTTCTCTTGCTTCATATATTTGCACTTCTTGTTTACGTAGAAATTTCCTTGATTGCAGAAGGCCTTCAATGGAAATTATATCCAAGCAAAAAATTAGGATAAAACAAACTTTTACTAACAGTAGATTCAGAACAATAAGTCGGATAGCAATTTTCCTAATGATGCATGAAAAACAGTAGGATACAACTATATTGGCTATTTGGCACTGGCAGGTTTAATTGTCAGTAAACCTAAGTGACAAATTTATTGCAAGAAAATCATTCTCAAAGCTTTTCTTTTGAATCCTTGATAACGTAAGAACAAATCTGATTACATCTCTTAATCTAGATTTGTGACTATTTTCATCTGTGTCTTCCCTTGTTAATTTTAGGAATCTCTGCATATCAGCTCTGAAAGTAAAGAAAGTTTGAGAAACAGTGAGACTACTTCAGGTGAGTACATTTTAGGCTATCAATATATAGAATACGTACAACTTTAAAAATTGGAATTAAAGGACAGTTCTATAAATATTGCTATTACAGTACAACTTAGATTTCATTTGTGCATTATTCCTGTACTAGTTCAGACTGCCCTACATTCAGAAAGTAGGGATGCTGATGAATCAGTTAACTCACACGATTAATTAAAAAAATTAATCACAGCTTTAATTGCACTGTTAAACAATAGAATACCAATTGAAACTTATTAAATATTTTTGGCTGGTTTTCTAGAGTTTCAAATATATTGATTTCAGTTATAACACAGAATACAAGTGTTGTATTATATTTTATTACAAATATTTGCACTGTAAAAATGATAAGAGTATTTTTCAATTTACCTCATACAAGTACCATAATGCAATCTCTTTATCGTGAAAGTCCAACTTACAAATGTAGATTTTTGTTGTTGTTCTATAACTGCACTCAGAACAAAACTATGTCAATCTTCAGAGCCTACAAGTCCACTCAGTCCTGCTTCTTATTCAACCAATTGCTAAGACAAACAAGTTTGTTTACATTTACAGGAGATAATGCTGCCTGCTTCTTGTTTACGTCGTCACCTGAAAGTAAGAACAGGCATTAGATAAGTTTAGCACAAGTAGTTAACACATTTCTATCTGTTTGCTCTTGTATTTAGCTGTGAGGGGTTTGAGAACCTTTTCCAGACCTGACGAAGAGCTCTGTATGACCTTGAAAGCTTGTCTTTCATCAACAGAAGGTGGCCCAATAAAAGATATTTTCCTCACCCACCTTGTCTCTTGAATATCCAGAGTCTGACATAGCTACAGCACTGCATATTACATTCAGAAAGTACATGCTGTTTGAATCCAGGTTGGGTTTCCACTTCTGTTGATTCCAACACGTGTTTAGTCAACTTTTGTTACAAAGTACTTCTGAGTGGCTAATGTATTTTACCTTCATTTATGAACAGTACTCTCCTTACAAAATCTTCAACACTTCTCAGAAAAGCCCTCTTTCTCTGTATTCTTAACTTTCCAGGAGCATATAGGAATGTAGTCCTAATGGTTATGGTTTGGCATTTTAATGATCGTTATTACTTGGCCTCTTAAGATTGGCTGTAGTTATCTGAGGTTTAGGTGGAAGAGAGGTCTACCCTCATCTATTTTGTCTAATTTTTCCCTAATCTTTCCAGTTGCAGTCTTCAGTTCAGTTATACTGTAGTCAAGTGTCCCAGGGCTTGTCTATACTTACCGCGCTGGTTTGGCGGCAGGCAATCGAACTTCTGGGTTCGATTTATCGCGTCTAGTCTGGACGCGATAAATCGAACTCAGAAGTGCTCCCCGTCGACTCCGGTAATCCTGCTCGCCGCGAGGAGTACGCGGAGTCGACGGGGGAGCCTGCCTGCCGGGTCTGGACGGCGGTAAGTTCGAACTAAGGTATGTCGACTTCAGCTACGTTATTCACGTAGCTGAAGTTGCGTACCTTAGTTCGATTTGGGGGTTTAGTGTAGACCAAGCCCCAGACAACAGTACGATGAGAGACAAACCTAAAGTGATAGAATTCTAACCCTTGAACTTGAATAATGCCTTTTGGTGAGTCTCTAAGTGTACTGAAGAAGGCCAACTGAACATAACAGGATGATCTAAGCAGGTAGCCATTATGCTGTACCCAGAGGCCATGCTAGCCCATTGGGGACCCTGCGCAGGAATATTTTTGATCCCCCCCATACATAATAGGGGGCTTCCTTGAGCTGCCTGGGGCCCTAAAAGCAATTGCTTAGTCTGCTTATGCCTAGCGCCAGCTCTGGCTATACCTAAGGGAATGGAGTCTCTTGTGTAACTAGCTTACATCTGGGAGTTAATTTATATAGAGAGGTTTTTACGTGGATAATTGATAACATGTTTAAGCTCCGTGCCAGTCTCCAAAATATGTCATTGGGAGGATTACCTAGCTACTCTAATAGATCGGTGTCCTTTGTCTAGAAGAACAGTTTTGAGTGATGGCCTGTTAATCAGGGTTATCCCAACTCTGTTGAAAAGTACCATGGGATATTCAGATTCTACCTAGACTTCCATTAGACCCCTGCCAGAAGGGATCTACTATAGATTTAGTAACTCATTTAAAGAACAGTATATATGACTACACTGGGAGCACTGCTGCAGTGTGAGCTTGTATAAGAGTTCCCTTTAAGTTGACCCTAACCTACAGGCTCTTTCTCTGGATGAATCTTGCATGAAAAGAGTTTGAGACACCTATTTCCCTTAAAGAATAAAGATTGTTTCTAGGCTTATAACATAAGCCAGGTTTCAGTTTGCACTTTTTTGTGTTAAAATGTTGTTTTTTTAAAAACTACCCATAATAATTGAAGATATTTAGCTCATTGCAGGATCAGAACTTATACCCTTACCTGATAGTCCATTGGCAATATTTCAACCATTTTTTCTCTTAAATTACAGGAATGACTCTGCCTACAGGTGTCTCTACCTTTCTACTGCACTGTTTGGACATGGATTCCAGTACAGAGTCTACTGATAGCATGAACAGTTGCCCATCACCTGAAATATTCAGGGATGAAGACAGTTTAGGTAAAACTTAATTTTCAAATTGTATTTTCAGCCTGATGTAGAAAGATATGATGGGTGTAGAAAGACACATAGATATAATTAATTATACTATTGTATATGAATATTTCACTCATTGGGTCAGAGCTCAGGATTGAGCCAGGCGGTGCTCATTGCAGGATCTACAGGGGCTCGATCCTCCAATCTAGGGGCTGACTGGCCGTATGCCTAATTTGAAGTAGTTTTAAAGGCTGGCAGAAATGGTTCCTTGGGGGCTTTAGTACTAGCTGGAGATAGCTGAGCACAGCATGCTATGGCCACATCCCCATCCTCTCCCAAAATGTGTCTGGATAGGGTGGCCTGAGCAATGCACAGTAATTAGAATAGGGTCAGGATCTAGCCCAGTGACTTAATCAGATTTCTTTTAAAGTTCATAAAGCTTAATTAGGGACTAAAACAGGTAAAGTTAGCATTTTAAAAAAAAATCAAAGGGAAAGATATTTTGAACTTTTATACACTAGAAAAACATATGCAACAAAACTTTACTTTTCTATGTATATGTACTCATTTAAAGATGTCCACTCTGACAGGTGTCAGCATAGGATAGCAGAATAAAGACACTGAACATTTAAACATGGAGCACAATATAAATGCTGAAAGATCCCCCTGGTTCTGGTGCATCCCATTCCCTATATCATAGACACTGCATGTTGCCTTGATGCGCAAAAAAATCTGTTAGACTATTAATCACACTTGGTATTCACTGTCTAGTTAAAGACTCATTCTGCCTTCCCAAAGACCAAAGCTTTAAATGGTCAAAAGTCTGATCTTTGTTTTGTGAGCACAAATCCATGTTGTTCAAGTGCTATTGGCCAGAATAAGCCTACAGATTATGCCTTTTGACAGTCTAGGCCTAATGTTTTAAATGCTTTGAGATCCTGGGTTAAAATTTGCATTTGCAGTGTACACTGACCTACTATATTGCATCAGAGAGATTTCAGCTGTTCTTATATAAAAAAACAAAAAGGAAATTATGGGTTTTTGCTTCTGCAAGGTATGTAGGGAAGCGATTGGCTGCAACAGCTGGCAGAGGACCTCACAATGCTCCCTATCTTCTTGAGCGTATGTCACCCTAAATGAGGGACTTAGTTTACAAACATCACAGGTCTACATTATAGACTAAATTTGGTAACAGAATTAACTACAGAGTGAAAGGCAACTTCCAACTGTATCTTCTGTGTTCAGACAGAAATAATTCCAATCCTGAGGAGTTTCTCAAATATAAGAATTCTACTCTCCTGGACACCAGCAAAGCAGTGACCATAGATAAGATGCCACAGCTTTCAAATCTTTCAGAGATATTGGGTAACTGCTTTTTATATTAAATTATTTCAAATGCTTATTTCACTTAATTTAAAACTAGATAGAGTTCACTCTAGAAAGATCCTGTAAATCTCTTTGCTTTAGTTAATTCATTGGAAAGGCCCTTCTGCATTGTAGTGAATAGCACCTCAAGTTTAATGTTAATATTTATAATACACTTTATATAAATATTAATATGCAGTACGATATCCTCTACCTTTCATAGCTATTTTTAAATTTAAACTTTCTTGTCTTTTAGAGCCCATATCAGAGGGTCATCAAGACCAAAACATTGGGAGGTAATCTGTAAAGCAGAGAATTTGACTTAATTTTTAATAATAAACCTACAAAACACACATGTATCCTTATTTTGTCCCGTACATGCAAATTAATGTCCTGATCTGCAAATACTTGTGCCCCTGCTTGACTTCACTCTGAGCAGCCCCAATGGCTTAAGCGGGACTGATCAATTAAGATAAGTGGGTAAGTAAGTGTTTGCAGGGTTGAGACAAATGTCTACTAAAACAAGCTACCTTCTTGGATTTTAATTGACTTCACTATACTCTACTTACATTTTTCTATGGTCTTCTGGATATATTTCACTACATAGTATTTGATTTCAGTGACTTTTTTGCTTTCTGTGGTCTTTAAAACTATGAAGGGATTTTATAATTTAATCTACTTGATTTGATAAACTAAGTATTTGACTCATTTGATCAGCTGTTTTGTCTGAAAAATTACATTAGAAAAATGTAATTGAACTCCTTTTTTGATGAAAATGAAGAGGAAAGTTTAGCTATCTGTATGATTAGTTTTCTAAATATTTTGCTGTCTAAATTTTAAGATACTTACAACAGAATTTCAATTTGTTATCAGAGAGTCACCATCAAAATGCATTAAAGATTCTTCTGACTTGATGAGTGTTTCAACAGTTGTAGCAGGTAAAATATGGCCTAAAATAGTTGTACTACTTGCAAATTAGTTGTCTATTAGATTTTTCTTTTATTCCACTTTAAACTTATTTGGATTCTGCTACCAGTTACGCTGATTCCCAAAAAGCAACAGAGGGTCCTGTGGCAAAGGTGCCACAGGACCCTCTGTTGCTTTTTACAGATTCAGACTAACACGACTACCCCTCTGAAACTTGACTGATTCCCAAAGAATTCTGTCTTACTAGATCCTCTCTAACCTAGTGACAGCCTAGCCCTCTACCATGCAGAAAACCAATAAGGAACGTTGCTATTCAAGACAGCAAGTCTTGTTAGCACAGTTAATTGGATAACTGCTTACTTTAATTTGCCACCTAATCTTCTCTGCCTTTGACTTCAGTGTGGTTTGAGAGATCTTAGCACGCACGAAGGATTATTTTCGGGAATATAGAGACTCTGAATGAATGTACTGGAAGGAAAGGGCTCATAAGAGCTAATATTGGTGGGGAAAGGGGTTTGACTTATTGGTCTTATTGGCAGGGGGGTAGGTGAGAAGCAGTTCCTTGCTTTTATTTTTGACTGTATTTAACTTCTGGCAGAGACAAGTAACACTGAGGTTAAATGCTTTTAAAAAAAATCTAAAATTACACCTCTACCCCGATATAACGCTTACCTCGGGAGACAAAAAAATCTTACCGCGTTATAGGTGAAACTGCGTTATATCGAACTTCCTTTGATCCACCGGAGTGCGCAGTCCCGTTTCTCTCTTCTCCTCCCCCCCCCTCCCCCGGAGCGCTGCTTTTCCGCATTGTATCCGAATTGTGTTTTATAGGCTTGTGTTATATCGGGGTAGAGGTGTATATAGTTCTTAAATTTCAGAAAAGAAGCTATGAAGGGCTATTAACAGTAAAATTTTGTTTTTAATAGACTTTAAGATTAGAAGGGACCATCATGATCACCTAGTCTGACAGTCTGCACATTGCAGACCACAGAACGTCACCCATCCGCTTCTGTAATAGACCCATAACCTCTGGTTGAGTTACTGACGTCCTCAATCCTGATTTAAAGACTTTGAATTATAGAAAATCCACCATTTACACTACTTTAAATTTGCAAGTGACCAGTGCCCCATGCTACAGAGGAAGGTGACCCCACACCTGGGTCTCTGCCAATCTGACCCAGGAGAAAATTCTTCCTAACCCCAAATATGGCAGTCAGTTAGACCCTGAGCATGTGGGCAAGATGCCCAGCCAGACACCTGGGAAAGAATTCTCTGTAGTAACTCAGAGCCCTCCCCATCTGGTGTCCCATCACTGGCCATTGACAATTATTTGCTGCTAGCAAATCTCTTGCTATCTATAAGCAAAACCATAGAAACTTCCATTATCTTTCATATGAAACTTACAGCCCAGGTCTCCCTATTAGAGCCAGGCTTGTGCCTGACCCATTATCTCTCTCAAAGCCTGAGCTTTGCTATGAGCAGGACGGGGAAGGGAACCTGTTTGTTAAAACCCCTTCCGTAAAGAGAACTCTATTTCATCCAGAACACCCAGGCAACTGTTATGGGAAACCAAACCCCCTCTGTATACCAGTTAATCACATACAGTGTCCAATGAAAAAGGCAATTTCTTACCTTTCCCCTATGGATAAAAAATTAAAAAAAGTTTAATTTAGCCAGGTACAGGACTGCAAAGTCTTTTATATTTTGTGAGTCCTGTTTTTTTATTTTGTTTGTGGTATTTGAAGGTGAAGGCTCCTATTAATATAATGAGTGGCTCCTGATAGCTCAAATTCTGAGTGAATTCCAACTAATTTTGCAGTTTTGACCATAGTCCAAAAAACTGCTTAATTTGGGCTGAAAATAGCAGCACAGGCAGACCCCATCAGAGGCTGCTTCCTGGCTTATACAGTGTTTGCTCCCTGCTCTGTGGTTTGTGTGCAGAGCTGGACAGCAGCAGAGGGAGCAGTAGGGAGACAGGTGAGGAGGAAAAGCATTCTAAACTTCTCCCACCAAACACTGAACCAGGAATAGAGCAAAATCAGGGAGCAAGAGAAGCAAACTCTGCATATGGATTTTGTGGCATGATCTCTGATTCTCTCTTTCAAGGGATAATTTACAATGTAGGGATGGAGAGCATCTATGCTCCTTTTCTCCAATAAAAACATTGTTTTCATCATAGGAAAACAAGTGTGCAGATTTGTGTCTATTATGGAAAAAACTCCGGATATAAAAATCAGTACATTCTCTTCATTACCTGCAAGACCAAAGAGACAGGTGAGGGTTTTAATGATTAATGTACCTTGTTGTAATTTGAGCACCCAGATATCACTAGGAGAACTAAAAAAGGTGTAATATCTTGACAGAGTCCATGTTTCCTAAATGTTTTTGAAGACAATTATTTTAGCGGGTCTTTGGAAATGGTAAGTGTAAAGAACCCGGGAGATAGTTGTATCTTTTAGGTGTTCTAGCTTGCTGACTGTTACATGGGTGCAAAGAGTTAATTCAATCCTGGGTGATTTTTGCACAACTGCAAGAATTCAAAGACAATGACATTAGACAACCCTGATTACTAGTGCTTAACTGACAATACAGGTGTAAAAACCTTTTGTTGTTCGTTGTCCCTATCCAAAGGAGGCATCTCTATCTTGGGACAGAGTGAGGGCTTTTCAGGCAAGAAACCGTAAAGAAAGTGGACACTGTTAAAAGCCTCAGCCCTGAAGCTGAGAGGCAGAGACAGTCTGCAGAGAGACTGTGAACTGGCTTCCAGAAGAAGGGGGAGCAGGTAGGGATAAGTAGGCCTACCCAAATTTGAGGGAAATTTTAAGCTTAGATAAGGCAATAAGGCATGTAGATATCTTGTTTTAACCCCTTTCACTGTGATTGCTATGTTCCTATGGATAAATAATGCTTGGCTTTGAAGAAACTGTTCCATGTCACTGCATGTACCTACTACTCACAGCTCCCAAAGGGAAGTCTATAGCAGAGTCCAAGCCCAGTTGGACCTGCTGAGGAAACATGGTTGGTAAACGGGAGTTGTAAGCAGATGACTCAACCTAAAGATCATGGGATTCCACTCTGAGAGTAGTGTAGGCACTGGGCCTGTCACTTAAAAAGGATGCCCATGGAGGGGTCACTCTGGAACCGTGGCAGTAAATAATACTAGATTTGTGTGCATTATGAGGCAGGGAGTGTGCGTGTGCAGTATCTAGTGCAACAGAACCCGGAGCCCTGATTGGATGGCTAGGTGCTACTGTGTATGTTGATCAGTTTAACTGTGCCTAATAACTTACTAGACCTAGGAGTGTGGTGTAAGGCAATGATCTGATTCTTAAGAATCGATGTATTATTGTGCTATCCTTTTGTCTGGCACTTCAGAGGCTGACAATGGGGGTTCATTTTATAATATGAAGTATAATTGTTCATCTCATTATAGCTTGATAACCAAACTGCTAATCCTAAAAACATGAAGTGCCGAAAAAAAGTAAAATTCAGCAGCCTGTTAAAGAGTGACACATCTTCATGCCATCAGCATGTATCTCCTGCAGAATGTATTTCAACTAAATCATATGAGTTGACCGCAGAAGTGCTGCCATCCAAACAACGAGACATTGAGATGGTAAGCATTTCTACTGTGCTGTTTACCCATGGAGGCTTAAAATGAGAAGAGCTCCCACAGATAAGTGAGAATTCCACTGGGCAACGATGGAAGCTGTGAAGATTGATACAAAGCTACAATCTCAAAATGACAAGTACTGTATTATCAGGCAAATGGAGTATATATTCACTTTGGCCTTGGCTACACTTACCAGCTAGTTCGACGGCTGGAAATCGAAGTTCTGGGTTCGACTTATCGCGTCTAGTCTGGACGCGATAAGTCGAACCCGGAAGTGCTTGCCGTCGACTGCGGTACTCCAGCTCGGCGAGAGGAGTACCGCGGAGTCGACGGGGGAGCCTGCCTGTCGTGTGTGGACCAAGGTAAGTTCGAACTAAGGTACTTCGACTTCAGCTACGTTATTCACGTAGCTGAAGTTGCGTACCTTAGTTCGAATTGGGGGGGGTAGTGTAGACCAAGCCTTTGAAGCAGTGAAAGTTAGGCTTACATTTACAGAGACAATAGTCTGTTTTCAGCCTTCCTTGTGCACCCAGAACTCTCACTGAAACGTAAGTGTCCTGAGTGCACAAGGCATTCAGGATCAGGCTCTATATTGCTGAAAATGAATCTGGTTAGTGCAGGTTATATTCATTGGTCTTGTGTATACTAAGCTTCTGGTTGGTTAACGTCTCCGTTCGTTCATTACCAGTGGACTGAGTGCTAGTGTAGAACATCAAGTGGCATCTTCACCACCCGCTCTGAGTAGTGTTAGAGTATGTAGTAAAGATGCCAGCAGCTGGTCTATACTAGTGCTTTGATCATTGGTAGTGCAACAGTTAGGAATTCTAACAAAAAGCTTGGTCTAGACCAGTGGTGGGCAACCTTCGGCCTACGGGCCGCATACGGCCCATCAGGATAATCCGCTGGCAGACCGTGAGACCATTTCTTTACGTTGACCATCCGTAGGCACAGCCGTCTGCAGCTCCCACTGGCCGCAGTTTGCTGTTCCCAGCCAATGGGAGCTGTGGGAAGACCTGTTGTATGGCCTTGAGGATTGTATGTCTGGTACAGCAGCAGAAATTAGGGTGGAATTCAATGGGAGCAGAGTTAGGCCAGTGCTGTGATGCTTTGGAACAAATCAGATCTGCTGCATGCAACATGTCTGTCTCAGACACTATAAGTAAGGCTAAGATTATGTCATGAAATCTGTGGCTTCCAGCGACCTCTGTGACTTTGGGGGCCCCACAACTAACCAGCCTCAGCAAGCAGCAGGGGACCCTCCTGCAACTGGCCAGCTGCCACCACTGCCAGCGACCCCTGAGCTGCCAAGCTACCGCTCCTGGCAGGGGTCACCACCGCTGGCAACCAGGGCCCCACCGCAGCTCCCAGTTACCAGCAGTGGCAGCAGACAGACCCCAGAGCTGCTCAGCGGCCATGGGCTCCCTGCAGCTCCCAGACACTTTTTCATGGCTTTTGAAAAGAAATAGGCAAAAAAGTGCATAAAATCATTTAAGTGTAGGACTGGAAGGTACCTCAGTATGTCATCTAATACAGTTCTCTGCACTCAAGGCAGGACTAAGTAGTAATTAGACCATTCCTGACAGCTGTTTGTCTAACCTATTCTTAAACATCTCCAATGATGGAGATTCCATAACCTCTCCAGGCAATTTGTTCCAGTGCTTAACTATCCTGACTTTTACGAAGTTTTTCCTAAAGTCTAACCTAAACTTAAACTTAAACTTCCCTTGCTGCAATTTAAGCCTATTGCTTCGTGTCCTGTCCTATCAGAGGTTATGGAGAACAATTTTTCACCCTCCTCCTTGTTACAATCTTTCACGTACTTAAAACTGTTATGTCCCCCTCCTCGAGTCTTCTCTTCTCCATGTTAAACAAACTCATTTTTTTCAAACTTTCCTCAGTTCCTACTTTCACTGTTAGATGTCTGATCACTACTAACCTTTTTGGTGAAAACTGAAACAAAAAAAGTTGTTAGCACTTCCACCATTTCTACATTTTTCTGTTATCTTTCCCCCTTTTCTTCATACTGAGTTTGATTCACAAAACAAAGTATGTGGGGGGGGGGAGGGAGACCCTAAAAATGACTTAACATCAGCCTCGGGCCTCCAAATGCTGGTTTTTGGATCACTTTGTATGTTGTACGCTTCCTCTTTCTTGTTCAGTATGTTTAGGCTTTTCCAACTATTAAATTCCAAAACAAACCAGAATCAGGCTTTCTGAATTATGCCTCACTCAAAACTGAAAGCCTGAATAATACATGTTCAGAGGACTTTTCACCCTCCGCAGTAAGTGGCTGCAGAATTCATATGAAGTGGAATTCATGTGGCTGCAGAAAATCAAAATAAGTCACAAGTCTGGATTTTTAAAAATGATTAGATTCTCTCAAGGGCAAAAACATGAAACTAAATTAATTCTGAAAGTTGTGGGTGGATATGAAGTGGAGTGCTTTGGCGACAAAACTAGTTGGTGTCACTGACAACTAGTACCTTCTATCTTGTTTCCTAATTCAGAATGATTTGGAGAATCCAGGGAAGAGAGAGAACTCTTATCAGACCACTAGCCAGGGAAGAAGTGTCTAATCTATCCATTGACCGTGAGGTTGAGGAGTAAACTCTCGTCCCTTTATGCTGCAGTAAACTGATTCCATGTCTTCATTTAAAGAATACAATAACAAAAGTAACATGAATGTAGGATGAACTGTAACTTGTCTTTACCTTTTTAGATCAGTTTCTTAGAATTTTAATAGAATCCCAGAATGTGCCATTTTGTACAAAGGGAATAGAATAGGACCCCAAATTACTAATGAAGGAAATTGCCAAGAGTATTTTTGATGTTTACATGCTCTTTTGTATTTCTAAACAGGAAATGAATTCTAAAGTATTGATCACAGAAAAAAATAGACAATTGCTAACAAGCACAGCATACTTTCAGCCAGAAGAATTAGAGGTGAGATGAATATACAAAACACTACTGGGTACTACCTTTTTTTTTTTAATATGGTAAAACAGTTGAAAGTGTTAAAGTTGATGGTTAATCTTTTTTTATAAATCAGGATTGTTTAGGAATAAAGTAGATGTACAATTTGTATGCCTCACTTATGCATGCAATTACCTGATTTGTGACACATTTTTAAGTTACAAACAATTGCGCAGCAAATCCAGTCAACTGTATGTTTCTTAGCATACCTACTTGTTAAAATTGAATGTTTGATTTTTAAAATGATTTTATATAGTTAAATGAACACCTTACAGCAGGGGTCGGCAACCTTTCAGAAGTGGTGTGCCAAGTCTTCATTTAGGCACTCTAATTTAAGGTTTTGCGTGCCAGTAATACATTTTAACGTTTTTAGAAGGTCTCTTTCTATAAGTCTATAATATATAACTAAACTATTGTTGCATGTAAAGTAAATAAGGTTTTTAAAATGTTTAAGAAGCTTCATTTAAAATTAAATTAAAATGCAGAGCCCCCCAGACCGGTGGCCAGGACCCTGGCAATATGAGTGCCACTGAAAATCAGCTCGCATGCCACCTTTGGTACATGTGCTATAGGATGCCTACCCTGCCTTACAGCTTTATTTGCACCAATATATTATTTCAAAAATGTTTGAAAACAAATGCCACCCATATTTAAATTGCATTTTTAAAACCTTTAATTCCTTAGATAATGCATTAGTTTTTATCTTTGTGCAGGACACATGAGAAGAATTGAGACATAAACTGCACAGTTTTAGAGAGATGCTCCTTCAATAGGAAGACTCCATAATATGGAACCAAATTATTCAGAAGGAAGATGTACTGGCTCTCTCCAGTATTGTGTTGCTATAATAATGCAGCAAGCTTTTTCTGCTGAACCTGCTTTAGAAACTCAAATGTATTAACCCTAACAAGCCGTGTGAGAGACGTATTAACGTTATTCCCATTTTACACACAAGGATACTAAATCAGAGCATAGAGATAGGTCTACACTGCAGCTGGGAGGGATATTCCCAGCCCTGATACAGACTCATGCTAGCACAAGAGGATGTTGTGGCACTGGCTGAGGCTTGGGCTAGCCGTCTGCACTCAGACCCAAAGGATTGGGTGGGTTTGAGCTCAGGAGGCTAGCCAGAGCTTCTGCTAATGCCCCAACATCCACACTGTTATTTTTTGGTGCACTACCATGAGCCCCTCTATTGCAAGTCTGTCTGCCTGCCAGGACTGGGAGACTCCTTTCCCAGCTGCAGTGTAGACATATCGCAAATGATTTGCCCAAGGCCACAAAGATTCTTCGGTGATTTGGGAGTTTGAGATTCCTAATCCTATTCTCTCCACACAGGCCATCTCTCACTTAGGCGCTAGCCCATTTGAATTCAGTTTTGTTTATTACCTTACCAGTAAATCAGCCGAATTTTAAGTACATATTACTGATCTTGCTTATATTTTGGTTGAGGTGTAGTTTAACTTGTCACCAGTGCACAAGGCCTCTTTTGGTGAAGACTTATTCCTAAATTCAACGGGTCCATATGTAAACTCAGAAGAAATTGCTCCTGCATCTTTGAGTTCAGAAGAAAAAACTATTTATCAGGTTGTAATCTTGATGTGTATATATATTTTTAATTTTTAGCCCTGGCCTAATAGTTTCATGATAGAATGTGTTAGAGTATTACAATATTACACAGTTGAACTAGAACTTAATGATAGAAATATTTAAATGCTTGACTTTAAGTGTCTCGAATTTTTTGAGAACTGTTGCTATAGTATTTCATTAAATGTACAAGAGTAATCTTAGTTTAATATTCTGTAGTAATATCCCTTGATATCTGTAATCTCTAATGACTCAATTCCTCCCTCTTTGTACAAACTCCTACTGATATCAAGAACTTCCCTTAAAGATGGTATATGAGAAGATCACTTACATGTCAATAGCTGTTATATAATTGGAGTTGCTTCACTCTTCTTTTCAGTCTCTGCATAACAAAGAAACACAAAACAAGAAATCAGATACAAAAAACAAAGAAATCTGCTCGATTATTAAAACTTCACCAGGGCTTAGGGTCTCCATGGTTCACCGAACTCCAGTAACCAGAAACACATTGCATCCCCCTGAAGGAATACCTGAAGGTAACGGAATATAGAAAATTTTCATATGTAAATGATAAATACTTGCTTGAGTGTGGGAGGTTTTTTTTTCTTTTCTTTTTTTTTTTTTTTTAAAGAAAACTACACCTCCCCCCACATCTGAGAGATGGAAAAATTATAATAAAGTGGTGCAACAGTGAAGCATTGACATTCTCCATAAGATTCATTTGGGAAGCTCAATAAAATGACACAGCTTTCCTCTTCGAAACACCTTTCACACCTGTGTAGTGAAATCACTGTGCATTATAGGTGCACAAGGACAGGAGAGGGTTCAAGAAATCTCCCCATACTCTAACTGGACCCAACCCTCCATGCAAGAGCCACAGAAAGTTGCAGTTTCTGCATTTGTTTGTCCACAGAGATTACATGTGTCCTCATGGATACTTTACACCCCAAAACGGACAGGAAGAAGGCATTAAAATTAGACTTACACAACTTATCAAGGTATTGGTCCTCTACCACGGCTTTGCTCTTCCAATGATAAGCCTCACTTACCCACCTTTCTGATGCTTCAAGTACTTCTGTACTTTGGGCCCATGCTGCCCTATGGTTGGGAATAAAACTCCATGTCAATATTTATGAAGCCGCCACCATCTCTTTTCTAAATCCTTCCTTAAAACCCATGTTTGCCATGATGTTTACAAATCATACTCTGGCATTGGTTAGGCTAGTGGCCAGCTGAGACTTTTAGTTTTCGGCTAAACTCTGCCCACTTTGTTGCATCTTCCTCCTCCATCCCATTTGTCATCTTGTATCTTGTCGAACACATAGACCATAAACTCTCTAGTGTAGGAACAGTTGTCTGTACTCTGTATGGTTCTTAGGCTCTGATCCAAGATTGGGGTTCCTAGGTGCTTCCTTTAATTCAAATAGTAATATCTCTTACAGGCATATTGTTCTGAAGATTTAAATCTGGTACTTCAGCTGCTTAATTTAATAATCTATTTAACACCCTATCTCACAAAATATGTTTTGACACAAAAATACCATAAGCATGAACTTTAGAGAATTGTGAAGATATTTATGTCGCGCAATGAGTATTTGGAAGCACTCAGTTTTGTCTAGTGTATCTTCTAAGGTGTGATAAGCTCATTGGGACCCCACACATGTTCCTTTTACCTTCTTTAGAAATTACAATGAAAGTTCTTTTTAAAAATATATTTGAGTTTAAGTAACTTAAGTCATAGCTTATTTGTACCTAATTATTATATTTCAGTGTTTGCATTTTATCTTACAGCCAGAAGGAACCATTAGACTATCTAATCTGATTTCCTGTATATCACAAGAAGTTGTATTTCACTCAGTGTATTGAGCCCTATAACTTGTTTGAATAAATCAGATCTTCCAGAAAGGCATCCAGTCTTGATTTTGAAGACTTTTAAGAGATGGAGCATTCACCACTTCCCTTGATAGTTTATTCCAACGGTTAATTGCCCTCCCTGTTAAAAAATTGTGCTTTATCTCTCATTCGAATTTGTCTGGCTTCAGCTTTCAGACACTGGTTCTTGTTTTGCCTTTTCCCTGCTAGATTAGTGCTCTTAAATAACTTATTTTCTCACCATGAAGGTACTTACACACTGTAATCAAGTCACCTCTCAGTATTTTTTCTGATAGGATGAATAATTTCCCCCTCTATGGCATTTTCTCCAGCCCGCAAACAATTTTTGTGGCTCCCTTCCCTATTTTTCAACATCCTGTTTAAAACATGAACACCAGAACTGGATGTAGTATTCTAGTATTGGTCTCACTAATACTGTAAACTTTTCATTTGCAGATTTCTTGGCATGCCCCTGGATGGCATGTGTCTACTTAGTAGTTAAGTTTAAACTCATTCTTCTAGTTTTAAGAATGTTATTTCTTTCAAGCACTTTTTCAGAAAAACTAATTACAGCTAGTTGGCCATTTGGACTATGGCATTATTTAGCTTCAACCCAGAGACGAGACACTAGCACAAAATGGCTCATGGAAGTTTTTAAATGCAAAAGATTATATTGTTTATATTTTACCATGTTACAAGAATACATAGATCATCTCTAGAACATAGGCTAAGTGCTTTTAAAAATGTGTCAAAATTATCAATAGCTACTCCTCTGTATAGATATAGGAGTATAGAGACAAGGGAGTGTTCTCTTTTCATCTTGTGCACAATGGCATTAGGAAAATGCAGAACCTATTCCAAAATAACTAGTAGTAAGTAACTAAAATAAACATTGGTTCAGAAATAATGGGACACTTGTAAAACATAATGTGATCCAATTCTAAATCAAGATGTACAAGTATTTATAAAGCATTACGAACTGTTTAGTCATATGAGCAGTAGGGGAATTCTGAGCTTCTTTGCTGTTCTAGTTTTTTGAGCTTTTTCTCATAGTAGAAACATTAGCAAGATAGTAGGCTGGGTTTGCATGTAGCCTTTAGCTTGAAATCTGAAATCAAATTCTGATCAGGTCACAAGTAGACTCGTGAAATCTTTTAAAAAATATCCACCGTCTATTATAAACTGACAGACACTTCCTTGGGGGGAAGTGGTAGAAATTAGTAGTTCTTAGCTATCTTCCAGTGGGCTTGATCCTGCAATGGACTGAGCACTCTGGCCCTAGCTCAGCAAAGACGTGCTTACCGTCAAGCATAAGAATATTCCCATTGAAGTTAAGGCTTAAAATTAACCATATGTGACTAATTGCACTGATTTCAATGGAAATATGCTTGTTTAAAATTAAGCATGTGCCTAAATTTTCCTGGATTGGGGTCAGTGTGTTCAGTATCTTGTAGAATTGAGCCTCATATGTACATTTCCCATAATACCCTACTTTCCGTGAACAGATTATTACGTTTTTCATATTGTAGCTCTGGCATGTTATAGCTCTGTTGAAATGTTTCAAATTATAAACACTGCATTAGAAAACTCGTCTTTTTTTTTTTTTTTTTTTTTTTTTGCGACTCTGTATATAAGGCTTGGAGAACTGAATGTTTAAACCTAGGTTCTCAAAAGTACTGAGCACTTAACAGCTCCTATTAACTTAAAAGTTTTAGAGACTGATATTTAACTTTACGTAATTGTTACATTTAATGCATTAAGTGAAACTAATATTTACTAAAAACTTACAGTATTGGTATTTAATCTGTCAGATTTCTAATAGCTGTACAAAAATGTTTAAATCCTATTTGTTTTTGTTCCTCTTTCTGCATACATTTTCCACTTCCCCTCTCTATATACTGTCTACTTCCACTTCATCTATTTCTGTGATCCTCCTTCACCCCCCTTTAAATTTCACTTGTGGAGGATCTGATCATAGTTCTGTAGAGTAGATGTCAATTCATTTGGGGTATATCTGTGTACAAATGGCTCCAGGTTCAGGCCTCTGGTAAGTATGTAAAAGGCAAACTTAAGGTATTAAACTCAAAATAATGTTAGCTTGCTGTAAGCATGTCTTGTTAAGCTATCAGAAACATGGATACACCTAAAGAATTCCTAGAACCATATCCTGAAATTCATTTCCATGTAACTGTCATGCACATACGTTTCTGCATGTACTGGCAATCACTGAGAAATACTTACTGTATGTAGGCTGTAGCCACTTACTAATAAGAGCAGGATCAGGACAGTATTTTTGATCTGTAACTTTTAGGGAAAATATGTCTGCAGAACAAATAGCTGCACAAATTTTAAATACTGTTATCCTGACAGTCACCAGATGGCGCAGTTGCACATAGTCTTACAAGGTCTCATTATTAGTGAGAGTACCGTTCTTTCTCTGAAGAAATACTTTTTGACATTTCTTTTTAGAGGAGTCGTGGCAAGAGGTAAGAGTTTGCTCTGTTCCTTAATCTTTCTAACTAATCAGCTCTTGAAACAGTAGCTTCCTGGGAAGCTGCTTTGGCTGAGATTTTTAAAAGGGGGATTGCCTGCATGCTGTTTGTGACCACCTCTGTCAAGGGCTGGGGTATATAATGCAAAATAAACAAGTTGTATTAAGGATATACCCAAACTTTGCATTGCCGATTTCTCCTCTAACAGGAAGCTGACCTGTAAGGTACCTGCTACCACTCAGCAGGGGGCTCACTATACATGCCAGTTATGCCACAGACTAACTAAAGAATTTGTTGGACTGATATATTTTAGAGAGGGATAATTTACACACACGATAACTTATTTTTACCCTTACATTATTTTTCAGATGTTATTACAAGTACCAAAAACTGGGTCTACAGTGACCAGGGATGAGCTCTTTGGTTTTCTTCAGGAGTCAAATGAAAGAATTAAAGGTCCCACTGTAAGGGGCAGAAGTATATGATCACGATATAGAAGAGGAGGCTCACAGAAGTGTAACTTGCATTGTATAATGTAGTCCATTATCTATAGATGTCAGTTGTTGAGGCATCATTTGAAATGGCCTGTTCATACATGCCTTGCAGGAAGTTCTTAATGATTTGTTTAAAAAAATTGTACAAATAAGTAATATTTTGACTCAGGCAGTGTTCTCTAGGATATATTCAATTAATTGAAAAAATATGCATGGAGGGCTGGGTGATTAAATTGTATTCAATAGAAACATTTGGATTGATATGTGAACTTGCTAATATTTATAAAGAAAATTATGAAAACTTTAAAACTGGTGCTGAAGTCCTGATTATTTTTTGTAGTTAAGAATAATGTTCATGAAAGTGAGAAACTTAGTGTTGATATGATCCAAGTAGACAGCTTGCACATGTACCTCAGTCCTGTTCTACAGCATCTGATATGATCATTCTGAACAGACACTAGTTAGTTTATCGTGGTGCTCTTGCCATATGGAAAAAGATCTTCTGAAGGTCTAGATGAAATACTGTATTAGAGCCTGACCTTGGAAACCCCAACTCATGCAAGTAATCCCACTGAAGTCTATCAATAGGACAAAGTAAAGGCTACTTACGTAAGAGTTTGCAGGTTGAAGCTTTAGAGCTGCAATCCTGCAAGCAGTATGCATGTACATAAAATTCAGCACACGAGTAACTGTATTGACTAGGTTACAGACTAGTACTGTCTGTACTGGGCTATCTTGATTATCACTTCAAAAGTTTTTTTTTCTCTTACTTAATTGGCCTCTCAGAGTTGGTAAGACAACTCCCACCTGTTTATGCTCTCTGTATGTGTGTATATATATAACTCCTCAATATTTATTCCACTCTGTATGCATCCGAAGAAGTGGGCTGTAGTCCACGAAAGCTCATGCTCTAATAAATTTGTTAGTCTCTAAGGTGCCACAAGTACTCCTGTTCTTTTTGTATTGACTAGGCAGGGTAGTAATAATAATACCATACTCTGACTTTTGTGAAGTCACATGCTTACATTTTAATACATGCATACAGGGTTTTTGCTGCCCCAAGCGGGCCGGGGGGAAACCTCGATCTCGATCTCTGCCACCGCCGCTTCAGTCTTCGGCAATTCGGCGGCGGGTCCTTTGCTCCAAGAGGGAGCAAGGGACCCGCCGCTGAAAAGCCGGACGTGCCGCCCCTCTCCGTTGGCCACCCCAAGCACCTGCTTGCTGGGCTGGTGCCTGGAGCCGGCCCTGCATGCATAAAATGTACATGTTTGCAAGATGGGGGGGCCTAGTTGTTTTACCTTTTGATCTAAGACATTTTCTAATTCTGCAATAAGTTTCCAGATACTATTGCTCAGTTTTGACAGTGAAGGAGGGAGTGGTATTTGTCTAAAACAAAAGTGATTAATTCGGAAGGAGTCAAAGGTAATTAGGTACCCGCATTCCATTGACTTTCAATCTGATTTGAGTACCGGCTACCTTAGACTCCTTTAGAAATTCCTAGCCTATGGGAGCACATCCTAGGTTTCTTAAAGAACCACAGCCAAAGTTGCAACCACTTACAAACCTGGAAAGACTAACCTGAAAGAAAAGGGATGGAAGTGCTCAGCCTACATCAGTGGGTCATAAGTCTTGGTCTTCCTATGGCCACTCTTCTATACCACAAAGCAGCTACACAACTTAGCATAATTCATTTTAATTTCCTTAGACAAATATTACAGCTACCTTTTTTGCTGCGCTAGCCAGCTGTCCTATATGGACTAATTTAGGGGTCGGCAACCTTTCAGAAGTGGTGTGCCAAGTCTTCATTTGTTCACTCTGATTTAAGGTTTCACGTGCCAGTAATACATTTGAACGTTTTTAGAAGGTCTCTTTCTATAAGTCTATAATACATAACTAAACTATTGTTGTACGTAAAGTAAATACATTTTTTAAAATGTTTAAGAAGCTTCATTTAAAATTAAATTAAAATGCAGAGCCCCCGGACCAGTGGCCAGGACCTGGGCAGTGCGAGTGCCACTAAAAATCAGCTCGTGTGCCGCTACCCCTGGCCTAATTCTTTACCATTAGACTGATTCTTAATATCACTAGCTTCCCCTTATGAATCCATCAACCGAGGATGGGTTTTTAGCCTTATGTATTTAAACACAGGTGCGGTGCATTTAACCCATTGTGCATTCACTTCAGTCCTATTTAATGAGATGATTAGCTAGATTGCATTCTTTAGTACACATGATGAGTTTAAAAACCCTAATGTAAAGCATTCACATATTCAATAACTCATTGTTGTTGCCGTGAGTGCTGCTGTCGGTTTCTTTTATAATATTGTAAAAATTTGCTCTGGGATTAATTATCTTGACCATATTTCATCCTGAATCAATTTTTATGTTCCCAGCAGGACTTCCTTAAAGGTAGGTTTTATAAACAAAATAGAGGGTTTTTCTCCCCACTAACACTCTAAAGGCCACCCAGTCTCCCTGATACTTTCTAAAACATAAACCCCAACAAGGTCACTGTTTTATGAGATTCCCCTCTGCTGCCTCCTGGAATGGTTCTCCACTGTTGACACAAACACAGTGACATACTTTGAATGACATGCTTGTGATTTCATCCAGGAATCTGCACCATGCAGCTTCTCAGTTTTAATTTAAACTTTATATTGCATACAATATAGCAAAGGCTTACATTTGTTCTTGACAAAAGTCCTTATTTTAAGTTACAAAATAGAGTATTTTGTGCCTTGGATGTAACTGGGCTCAGGGAGTGGGGTATGTAGAGCAGTTCTAAGCCATTAGGCTATGTGAATGACCCCCTTTTTGTCCCCCTCCTATGCACTTTGGGCATCCACCAACTTTTCAGCAGAGGCTGGCCCCATCAAGATTATTTGATGTGCTCTGTATGTAGAGGAAAGAGAGGAGTCTAATAGTATTTCCTGATGGCTTCAGAAGAAGGCTCCTTATTTCCCATTCCTCCAGGACTGTGCAAAGGTGAGCAAGCACCTGATTTGCAGGTTAGATTATCAGTCCCATTGATTTAGTCCATAGATTACTAAAGATGCTGAATGCTTCAAATACCATGGGTAAGAGGTTTTTAGAATACTATTTCCCCCCATGCACCTTTCTTTTATTATTAGAAAGGTTGACTTGGATAGCCACAGATTTTTCTGATCTTGATGACAACCACTGGCTGTCCCTTCAGATGTCTGTACGCATACAGATCCTGCTTTTTTAATAATTTAAACAACATTGTGTGACTTTCTAAACCTTAGTTTATATCTCTTGTCATTAGTTTCTTGGAAATCAGAATTTCTTGAGATTCTCAAAGCCAAGCATAACTTTTTTTTTTTTTTTTTTTTTTTTAACCAATGTCCAACTTTAATCAGTAAAGTTTAGGGCCTGATCCTACTCTCACTGAAGTCATTTCAGTTGCAACTCTTTGACTTCAAAGGATGTATAACTAGGCCCCAAGTCTATATTATAAAGGTGATAGCATCACACTGAAAATCTTTGTCCATTATATGCAGTATTACAGAGTGCATTCATATTTGGTATACCAATTGGTGTGCATTTGGTAAATCACTGTAACAAGAAATTGTTCCTAATACCATTATTGCCAGATATCATAAGCTTTTGCTTTGGTCATTGTTACACTTAAATTTTAGAGCCCCTGGAAGGTTTGGGTTTTTTTCAAGCTGTATATCTGACTTACAAGTTTCTTTTAAGATCTGCATCATCTTAAATTTAATTTTCATGCCATATGATCACCTCTATGCCTATCACATTAAAAGTGAAGCAAATAAGAGTGAGACACAATGTTGGGATGACTAAGTCTAGAAATAGCATAGCATAAAACTTGAGAGAATTACCGAGTGCCTGAATTCCTATGCATATGAGTAAAATTACTCACATGGGTAGATGTTTGTACGATTGGGTGCTAACATCTTCTTGTCCCCCACACAGCTACGCTTTTTAAATCATTTTCATCTCTGACCCTGACAAATGCTACTAAATGTTTTATTTAATATAATTAATTACCAGTCTAGCTCCTCTTTTGCCCCAGGAAGGAAATTCTATTCATGTTGAGGCCACAACAGCATCCAGTCTTGTTCTGTTTTTTATACCAGTTAGGCATTTTCCCATGTTTTGAGTCTAGACAGAAAAATGACTGCATAAAATTTCACTGGAAATGGAAAATGGCTTCTCAGTATTAGTGGGGAAAGGTTACAGGTCACAGTCAGTCCCATGTATAATGCTTAAGGGCCCAATTGTGCAGGCAGCTCTCATAGGAGCAGTCCTTGTTCATTGAAGTCAAGGGGACTTCTCCATGAAAAATTTAGGCCAAAATATATCTTTGAAGGATTTTAACTGTCATTTCAGACGAATCATAGCCTATGTAAGAACTACACTAGAATTATTTTAATCACTGAAATATGTAACATAGATACATGTTTAGTAGAGAGATTTGACTTAGCAATTAGATTTTAAATAGAATTTGTAAGCAAGACAATTATTTTATTAAGTTTCAAAGTAATTTACAGATGGGTGCTTTTGATTTTAAGTGCTTCCAATTTAAGGGGAAAAATACTTGATGCCTCCTGTGTGTGTGTGTGTGTGTGTGTATGTATGTATGTATGTATTTGGTATAATAGGATTATACAGTATTTGTGAGTCACTGATACGTGCAATAAACTTTAGAGCACGTGCAAATGAATTTTTGTCATTTCATAGTCTCTGAAGGCTGGGTCTGTTCTAGACCCCAAATCTGTAAAGAGTCAGTTCCCATTGACTTCAATGGGCTTTGGATCAGATCCCAGGTAGAGGAGGGAATATCCATTTTAAAGGGACTCCATCAATTGAAAGTCTATTCAATCTCAAAAAATGAGTTAAAAGTTGTCCCAGATACAACTGTGAAACCATTACAGAATTAAGGAATGGTATTTTCATATTAAAGAATTCTTTCTCTTTTTTGCTATGTGAAATAATCATATAAACAGGGAAAACTAAGGCTCCTTTTCTTAGAAAGGCTTTGGGGCAGAGAACCTCTCTTTCCACATATAGCCCTCTTGAAGTTAATAGGGGCAAAGTTGTATGTGGGGCAAGGTGCAGTCTGCAAAGAGGTCCTCCTGCTGGACTTGGATATCTGACTATACACAAACTACAAAAAAGAAACCAAGGTTTCTCTCATTGCTTTTCATTGCAGTTACCTTAAGAGGTTATAAAAGTGCATATTGAAGGGTAATTAAGGCCCCTGTCTCAATAATAGAATATAATTTAAAAACTCATTCTTTTAGTGTTACTAAAAGAAATTGCTTAGATTAATTCAGATAAACACACTCTCAATCTTACATGTTGTTTTACTTCACTTGCTTTGGAGAATGAAATGAGGTTAGTGAGTTTCACTTTAATTAGGTTTTAGTTAACTTCATTTTCTAGTTTTGCATTTGTACAATGCTGCAATGTTTTACATTGTAGACACTGATGAGGAATCCTAAGATGCACCCAAAAATTGTTGTCCTTTATTTAAATGGTTAAAAATTGTTGTTCTACATTATTTAAAGATGTTTTCATGAGGTATTTACTAGTCGATTGTGCAGAAACCTCTAGCTCCTTTTGATTTTTGTAAAACCTAGTTTTTAGGCTAAACAGGGGTACTTGCTCTAACTTTATTTTCTTCCTGTTTACAGTGTTGTTATAGCTGTGTTGGTCCCACAATATTAGAGAGACAAGATGAATGAAATAATCTCTCTTCTTGGACCAACTTTTCAATTTCATCAACAAAAGTTGGTTCAATAAAAGTTACTACCTCATCCACCCAGTCTGTTTTTTTTCCTGATACATTAATCTGTTGTTACCACTTTAATACTAGTTGGTAGTATTTTGTGATGTTTGTTTACAAGGTGAAGCTTCCTCTTCATGCAAATCTTTCACCTTCCTTCCCCTGGTATTGCATAGTCTAAACCGCCCACATGCGTCAATACCACTTTTGCTTTCATTCAGCTCCCTGCACTGTGGGAGGATCTCTTAAATCTCTAGGAGCAACTCGCTATGAACAAAAGGAAGAAAAGATAAAAAGCTGGATCAACCTGGAGCCTCCTGTTTTTTGTACCCAAGTCCACAATTCCCATTGCCTAAATAAAGAATAAGTCTAGTTACTGTTCTAAACCTGGCCAATTTCTGGCCCCAACCACTGTAATTCTACCACATAAGAGCATATATACCTTTTCTCTTTCTTTTATACACACACACACACACACACACCCCTCTCTCTCTCTCTGATGTAGCAAGGTCTAGCAATGTTGGAAATATGTCAATTTGGCATCCGGATCCTACCAGGTTCTGGCCCTCCATAAATTCCACTGCCTAAATATAAATCCTAGTTAGCCACTCTTGTTGCATCTGAGTACTCAGGAATTTAACTATCAAAATAGAGAACAAGTGGCACTTCTAGTAGTGGAAGAAGAAATTTTGCCCCCCAGTAAATCCTGGTAGAAGAAAGCTGCACAGACTCTGTTTCACCTTCATCCTGCTGGATTTGGTGTATTGATGGCTGCAGCCCCTCCTCCCCAGTTTTACCAATACACGCAGTCCAGATGCAGTTTCTCTGGGTCCACCAGAATAATCCAGATCCTACTGGAAAATGGGAATGTTTCCTAATGTGCTGATACGATTGGGTGGGCAATTCAGAGTCTAGAGCCCAGTGTTTTGCGTCGTTGGGGTATATGAGGCTCTATTGTTGCACCTGGAGCCTATTCTCTATTGAGACAGGGGATTTATTTTTATTTTATTTTGGGGGGGAACAGCAAAAATTGGGAGCAGGCCGGCTGCCGGTCCTGGACGTTTGAAGCACCGTTGCTCCGAGACGCACAGGGCCTAGGGGGCTTTGCTGGGAGAGGGATGTCTACACACTCGTTCTGGATTTATGTGGGTGAATCGGGGGGATCCTGGCTGGATCCAACAGGGGCTACGTGCAGGCTGGAGGTTTTTGCAACGCTGTAGCAATGGGATCCGGGCGGCCCCGGCGTTATATTCGGTGCTCTAGGCGAGGTTAGATTTATTCTCCATTTAGCCAGTGGGAGCTGGGGCCAAACACTAGCGGGATCCATCCAGCTCTCCCCCTGCCCTTCCAAACCCCAGCCGGGCTGCCGGAGCACGTGGTGCTGGGGCCTCAGCCACTCAGCTGTGCACGGCGCCGGAGAAACCCCTCCCGGGCCCGCCTCCCTGCGATCCTCCTCTTCTGGCAGCTCCAAGTGACTAATTTTTGTCATATGACTGTGACACCAAATGGAGTCGGGTTCGCGGAACTAGCTGCCTGCCGGAGGAGTTTGCTGCTCCAGCCCCAGCGCCTCTGCTGGGTGGAGGGAGAGAGAAGGAGGCTGGGGGAGCAGCGCGCCCCAAAATGCCACCCACCCTGTTTCAGAAACTCTTCAACAAGAAGTACGGGCTGATTTCCCCTGCTCGGGACTCCAGGGAGGAGTGCGTCTTCAGGTAAGGCGGGGGGAGCCCTTTCCTCTGTCTCGCCCCTGCTCACCAACTTGGCCCTGTTTGTTACCTTTTAGCCTGTCTGTAGCCCCCCGCCAAGGAAGGGGCCAGAGAGGAGGGGGTCTGGGGGGGTCTCATTCCCTTTCTGATTGTGCGCGCTCTGAGCACTCTCGTGTGCACGATTCGATACGCTGCTGAGTTGGCTCCTGGGCCCCTTGCAACCCCCCTCCCCCGTTTGACACACATGTAGTTTGCATGTCTTCTTCCTCGTCCTCCCCACCCCCTTTCCCAGGAGAGCCCCGGGGGTGGAGAGGTTTCTTGGCCTGGGTTCCTCCGGCCACACAATAAGCTAGACGGAAACCCCTGATGTGCTTTTAGCAATGCACTAGGAGGACGCGTGCAACATTGTTTCTCCAGAGAGCTTTCCTCGTAAAGGTGCCCTCGGTGTGTTCCTCTCCTGCGGCGCCCCTTGGGGCTACCAGCCCTCCGAGCCTGTCGCTCTGCAGTGAATCTCATTTTCATCGCCGTCCTCTTTGGAAAAAGTTGCAGAGCAGAAGTAGCCCCTTGGTTAGCGCCCCCCAAGATGAACTGCTTTCTCTGATCAGGTTGTGACTCTTCCTTTCGGCGTGGGTTGGGGTCTCGTCTCCCTTCCCTTTCCCTGTCCCCAAATCCCCCCCTCCTTTTTTTTCGCCTTTGATGCGTCTAAAGCCCCTTTTAAAAAAACCACGCCATTCTTTTGGCTTTCTTGAAGTTGGGCGGCGGTTGCTATCTGGCAAGAGCGACCTTAAAAAAATAGTCAAAGGGAAGAGCAAATGCGAAATGTGTGGCTGCCAACAGAAGTGTAGGGTTACTCCTGAAATCTGTCATGATCTAACCACAACAAAACTGAATCCATCAAAGAGTGCCAAACACAACACTTCAAGAAAAAAACGCTTGTCCCCCAAGAATGTTCCTCCCTCTTCACCTCTTACAATGAAATGTTTCAGTTTGACCTGGCTGTATGTGTAATCCCCTCTGTATTTTTGAAAACCTAACGGTCTATGGGTTTTTGTTGTTGTCTGGAGAAAATAGATCCCTAGAGGTCCATGGACTCTTGTCTCGTATAAGGACTTGAGTTTGCAGTTCTTTATGACGACTCCAGTGAAAAGTTAAAAATCAGGGACCAGAACTACTCTTTCGGCAGTTTTCCCATATTATGACCTATACAAATTTAACTTATTTTTTAAAAGGTTGACCTAGAAAAAGGTATTTTAGGTGTCTATAAAATAATAATAGTAATAGATACACAGAATATTACCTACCCCGTAGATTTCTGTAGTACTAATCAGCTTCCAGTCACAGTTGGAGTAACAAAAATCTGGTCTAGTTGCAAACTATTAATTTAAAACACAATCATGATTTTGTAACTAAAATGTAAATGATACTTTCTTTGCATTTATTGGCATGAATAACATAATTGGCTACTTGGAACCTCTCTTCATTTAATATTTTGAATATCTTTTTGAGTTTAATTGCATGATGTAACACCAAATGTGTAGCCCTAAGGCTGCCCTCTGGAATGGTATATCTGTTGATCAACGTTTCTTTGGTTGTTGAGAATTTGTCACTGCAAGCATCTGGGGTGGTAATTGGTAAACGCACTCACTATTTTCTCAACATAGCCATTTTCACAGCATACTGATTAATCTTCCATGTTCTTAAGAAGTCAGTGAGAACTTTTGGAAATAACCTAGAATCCAATGTTGTAAATGTTGGAATATACCTTTAACAAAGTTTGTTTATAGCTGCTAAAACACCTTTATTTCATTTTCCTGTTGAGTGGTTCCTTTTTTTACCGACATATTGGATGGTCCAAAATTCCTTTTTAACAAATGTGTGTGTGTGTTTTCTATATCACTTTAATATCTTGCACCTAGCTCTCATGACTGGGAGAGGGCTCAAGGGCTGTTCTAGCCAATTACTGTATATCTTACCTGTTTCTCATGCTGCTAAGACACTTCTTAATGATAAACTTCTACTGAGGATTTGGTGTATAACTCAACAGCTGCGTTCCACACACTTGGGGATAATCTGAGGATTGTTTGTTGTAAGGAAGAAAAAAATTAGTATATCATCCTCCAACATCTTTTTTTCTCCTTTTAATACAGAATATTGTGTGCCAGAACTGGACATGTCTTTCAGATTACCATTTTTTCCCTGTAGTACAATTAAGATATTTTTATATGCTGAATCTGTTAGTGGTCATATTCAGGTTTTTAAGTTTTATTTCTAAAATATAGTTAAATGGAGACACATACTATATGGAATGTTAATAAAAAGATGTCTTCCTAACCTTCTGTTAATATTATATTTTGCTCAACTGAATTTTCCAATGATAAAACTCTGAATAACAGGCCTATGTAAAGTACCACGCTAAAGCCAATAATCAGCATAATAGTTGTATTCTTATAAAGGAAAGTGAAAGTACATTCAACCCTTAGACTGTGCACAGAATTCCTTTAAACCCATAAAGGTAGGAAACAGGTATTTTACTTTAAATAAGGCCTTGCCTGATTTCCAAATACTGCATGAGTGCAGAATCAGACTCATATTTCATGAAAGGAAACCAAACTTCTCATATGATCTGGGCCAGCCTACTAGTAGCTGGTAAGCACTTAAAACACCAGTGCATCCTCCAAAATGTTTGTTGTGTGTTGATATGAAATTCAAAGGAGAGGGAGGATGGTCTTGTGGTTAAAACACTGGCTTCTCTTTATAAGACCTGAATATTATTATTATTTTGCCACAGACTTCCTTTATGCAAGTCGCTTAATTTATCTCTGCCTCAGTTTCCATATCTGTAAAATGGGGATAATTCTTAGCTAAGAAGGGCATGTGATGATGAACTTATCTGTGAAACTTTGAAAGAATGTGCTATAGAAGGACAAAGTATTTATTAAAATATTAGAGATGAGATTTGAAAGAATTGGTGCTTAATTAGGCACATAGGGCATTATCTTGCATCACTGATTTCACTGGGAACAGGATCAGAGCCATAAATCCTTACTGTGGTTCCTAAGAAAGAGGCCCAGTTTTTTAAAGCACCCATCAGTTTCATTTTTGAAAAATTGGGTCACGTATTTAAAGGGGAAAAAAAGTCTTGGTCTGTGTGTCTGGACTTATTGGCTTCTTTGAGGCAATAGTTATTGCTCTGGGGGCATTTAAAAACAAATCTGCAACCAACTGTTAAATAGAACATTTAAGAGCAATTGTCATGCAAGGGTATGGAACTGAGTAACTGACATGTGAGTGATATCAAGGTAACTTGGTGCAAGTTACTCATTCTTCCCGAACTATGAATACATTTTGCATTTGAGTCATGCTTGCAAAATTATGAAAATTTACCAGAAGAGGCACAAATTCTACTGAACTTAAATATTTTAATGAAAGCAATATTTTCCCCCCCAAAATTTATTTACCATGGGTGTGTGGAGTCGTGCAAGGCAGAATCAAGTCAGACTATGGGAAATGCTTCAGGAATGAGTGTTAATTAAATTAGAAGTTCCAGAGTTTTGTGATTGATAATGTGGCACTCCCTAAATTAGTAGATTAGGGCCCAATCCTTCAAACATTCCCACATATGTTCAACGTTATTTACACAAGTAGTCTTATTGAAATCAATTAGAGTAGTGATGTGGAATGCAGCTAATGTTGGTACGCTGATTACTTGTGTGAGTACTATTTGCAGTGTTTGTACAATATGGTTTCAATCTGAGGACCCAGTTCTGCACGAAATGGAGGAGTAAAATCTTTAGCAGAAGCCATGAAGAAGATTCTGATGTCTTCCTCTTTAACTGCGATATAGCAAGATTTCTCCTTAGAGAAGTAGTTGCTTCGCCTGCTAGTTCATATCTACACTTAATTGAGTTGTGTTAAGAGCACTTAAGTTGTATGAAGTATGTACACTATCACATTTTGATCTAATATGTATTTAAACACCCATATTTTACCCAAGCTTTATACCAAAGATTTTTTTGATAATTCAGGAAGTAATTTCATCTAGTGAGATACCTAAGTGCATTCTGTATTAACAGGAAAAAAAGCAGAACATTACTGCAGCCAGCTCAGGGAAGACCTCGCTGTGCAGCCACATGGTTTAAAAATCAAGCAAAATGTTAGGTTACATATGGAATGGAGCCTAAATGGAGAGTAAAGTAATGCCAATGCATAAATCAATGGTATTGCCCTCGTCTGGAATACAAAGCGCAGATCAGATCGCCTCATCTCAAAAAGGATAAAGCAGAAATAGAGGGAGTCCAGGCATGGGTGCTGAGATGGATCCGAGGCATGGATAAGCTCTCATATGTAAAGATATTGAAAAGACTGACATGTTTACCAAAAAGATGTGCTAGGGTTTTCAGAGGTAGGTGCCCAACTCCCATCGAACTTCAATGGGATTTCAGTGTCTAACTTCTGCAGGCTCCGTTGAAAACGCTAGCTGAGATGAGTGAGAGGGGACCTGATAAATGTGTAAACAATGAATGGTACAGAGAAGGTAGATTGGGAACTTCTGTTCACCCTGTCATACTGTGGGAACTGGGGGATATTAAATGAAATCAAAAGGCAAATTCAAATCTTCTAAAAGGAATTATATTTTCACACAATGCAAAACTAGCGCGTGGAACTCACTGTGATCTCACTGAGGCTAGAAGCTGAGGAGTCCAAAAAGGATTAGACATTTATGGATAGCAAGAATATCCAAGCTGTAATAGTAATTATACGTTAAAAGAAATACCCCTAGGAATTTTGGATGGGATATTAACCCTTAACATGCTGTAGGGTATAAGCTAACCTCTGCTATTGGGGAATAGGAGTAAACTTTCCCTAGGGTACCTTACACCATAACTAACTACTGCAGGGTTTCTTGAACCTTATTCTGAAGCATCTGGTACTGGTCACCGTTGATGACAGAATACTGGACTAGGTTGACCACTGGTCTGATCCAGTCTGGTAATTTGGCAATTCCTGTATTTCTGTGTTCCTGTTATTAAAAACAAGTCCATCCAGATTTAAAATCGAGGGTGTGTGTTTGTTTGTTTATTTATTTAAAATAGCCATTAGATTAACCCTATGCAATATGAATTCTCTAACCAACCTATGTATGAAAAATAAAGCAAAACAAAAAAAAGATTAAAAAAAAATCTTATTAAATTAAGCAGCATCTGTTATTCATCTTGCTAAACTGTCACCTTCACAATACATCCTAGTTGTGCTGTTTATATTATTGAATGCTGGAGGCAGGGTCAAAAGGTGGGTAAATATGGAATTTTTTTTTGGATTTCTAATAGTGCACTACAGTGCTGCATTTAATTGTATGTTACCAGCTGCCTCATCATTCAGTTTATTTTTACTTTTTCTGCAAATGAAATATTCCTTTTATTACGAGTCAAAAACTCAGGAGTTAATGGGATATTCATGGTTAACAGCAGGCTACATCTTTCTATATAGTTCAAGTATGTTGCTCACTTTGAGCCTTTTAAGGTATGGGTCCTCAACCTCATTATAGACTCACCCCACTAGCGTAAAGAAATATAGGCCTATAATGTTTAACTGTGGTTTGATGCACTCTTGTGTTCTGTGTATGACAGAGCTATTGAGCTTCCTTATGCTACACAGAACAGTTCTGTGCACTCGAGTTCTCCTGTGCATCTAGCTAGCCCTTAGTTCCTTCAGGCCTGAGCTCAATAGAACCTCTCCGTATCTTGTTTGATCTCAGGAGCTCTAAAGAATAATTTTCCAGTCCTTGGTGGTGTTCCATGAATGCCTGTCAGCTTTATTTTGCTCTTGTCAAAGCATCTGTTATAGGGGTACAAATATGTGGGAATTGTTCCAACTTAAAAATATACCGTACAAATTCCTCCTCCTACTAACAGCAGGGGGTATCTCTGCAGACATTTCCCCACCTGAGGCTCTTTTTAGGTGTTTCTATATCTGAGGGAGAACACAATTTGCCAAATAGGGAAAGACAGGGAATAAATTACTTTTGTGTCCCCTGCTTGTTTATGGACCAGACCACTTGCAGCGATTCTGGAAACATACTTTTTCTTGGGGTCTTTCTGGAGCACAAACTGCTTGATTGATAATGATTTGTCAAGTTTCCAATATATATGAAAGATCTAATGTTGGCTGTAGAGTAATATTTCCTGAAAGCAGATGAGGCAAGTATCCACTATCAACCCTCCATCTTCTGTTGCAGTAGCTTTAAAATGTATCCTGAGATTTATTTTATTTTATTTATTTACTTTATACATAATATTGGCAGTTGAAATTATGAAGGGAATTGGAATAAACTTAGGAATGAGAATGGGTAGCATGATACAAAGATGTTCTAGAAGCCAGAGGAAGCAATTCATCTGCATAGCCATCCCTCTCCCATCATAACTTGGAAATTAATGGAAATGAATAAGTCTGAAACAAATTTCTAGTCATGAGGGGTACCTCTCAGAACTGGACGCAGGTGACTTTTTTTTTTTTTTTTTTTTTTTAAAGGGAATGATGGAGTAAGGTTAATGAAGAGTGTGAAAGACCTTTTTAAAGCTCCTCTTATAGCCAAATAGTTCCCCCAAAACCTTTCAATAGATTTTCACAGTATTTGTAATCAATAACAACACAAACGACGGGGTGTTGTTGTGGAAAGCCACTTTATGTTGTTTCCCCCTCCTTTTCGTAGAATAGAGATGGTGATAGGAAATATTCTTCTGCATGCCCTTCCTTAAGGGAAAGATTTATGAGGTGCCTAAGAAAGCTTAGAGCCTGTGGGAGTCAGACAGTTTGGAGGTTTTGTGTTATCAGGCTTTGGGCTTGAGCATCCAGAGTGATTTAACTCAATTGATATAGTTATTGCCAAAAATCCCTTTATGGTTACCGTCTGCTGCAAACAAAAAGCCCCACTCCACGCAGTCAAAGGCCTTTTCTGCATCCATCAACAATAGGTGACTTTGTGTCTGCCCAGCCTGGGCCCAGAGAATCAAACCTATTATTCCTTTAGAAAGCCACTCCAGTTCTAGTGGATAATATGGTTAACAAAAGTCTTTAGTAAGAATTTAAAATAACTCCTCAGCTGAGCTATCAGCCAGTCAAGTTGATGTGTCCTCTTTTGGAATTAAAGCTTGTGCAGCCAAGGATATTGTATCAGAAAACTTGTCCGCTTACAACATTTTTCAAGTCCCTTCAATAAAGTCTTATTAAAGCCAATTCTAAAACTCATCTTGATCAGGAGCCTTATCTGATTTTAATTTGGCAATACCTCCAACAATGCCAGAGAAACTTTAGTTTATATACAGATTAGCCTTCCTGAGTTTAGAAGGCTTTAGCTCTGCCAAAAAGCAATTTATAACTTCTTGTCCCACCAGATTCTGATGAAGCTTTTTTTTAAAAAAATAAACTTAATAAAAAAAAAAAAGAAATGTATCTAGGATTTTTTATTAAACCTTGCTTTTTCTTCTCTTTTCCCTCTGGCTTTTCCCCATCCTTCTTTGTTATAATACGAGTGGGAAAGTCTCTGACCTCTTGGCTTACTAATTAGCTTGAGTTTTGCAAGATTTATTATGTATTCAGCTCTCTCTAGAAATCGTGCTGAAGTTGCCCTCCAGCTATGATCACTTTGGCTAGCTTTATGAAAGATATTTTTAATGTGCCCTAACTACATTTCTGTTTCTTGAACACTTATTTCAGATAGTCTTTCTTTATTTTGGTGAGGCATTTTCTATCATCTGATCCGTTATGTATCCTTTGGTGGTTTAAGTCAGGATTCACCCTTGAGCGCAGAAACAAACAGTATAATGCGTTCAGATTAGCATCCCTGCAGGGTTTCAAAAGTGCTTACACTTTTTATTAAGATTTCAGAGTCGCAGCCGTGTTAGTCTGTATCCGCAAAAAGAAGAACAGGAGTACTTGTGGCACCTTAGAGACTAACAAATTTATTAGAGCATAAGCNCAATACATAAAATAAACAAACTGAAAAGAAGTAGAGGAGACTCTTTCCCCTCTCCCCTCATCTCTTTCTGTTTTCATAATCTTACTTATTAGCTTGACACTATAGAAGGCACATTTTCAGACAGAAATGTGATTTTCAAATTGACATTGTGCCTTTAGCCAAGATCCTTATTTTTGCCCACCTGGAGAGGAATGCAGGACTCCTAGACCCGCGGGGAATTCCAGACTGACTGTCACAGGCCAGGTGTAAAGTAGGACTTGGATGGTGGCAATCTTAATAAAAGAAGAACAGGAGTACTTGTGGCACCTTAGAGACTAACAAATTTATTAGAGCATAAGCTTTCGTGGACTACAGCCCACTTCTTCGTTATGCATCTGAAGAAGTGGGCTGTAGTCCACGAACGCTTATGCTCTAATAAATTTGTTAGTCTCTAAGGTGCCACAAGTACTCCTGTTCTTCTTTTATTAAGATTGCCACCATCCAAGTCCTACTTTACACCTGGCCTGTGACAGTCAGTCTGGAATTCCCCGCGGGTCTAGGAGTCCTGCATTCCTCTCCAGGTGGGCAAAAATAAGGATCTTGGCTAAAGGCACAATGTCAATTTGAAAATCACATTTCTGTCTGAAAATGTGCCTTCTATAGTGTCAAGCTAATAAGTAAGATTATGAAAACAGAAAGAGATGAGGGGAGAGGGGAAAGAGTCTCCTCTACTTCTTTTCAGTTTGTTTATTTTATGTATTGATGGCACATTGTTTATAGTCAGTTTCACAGTGTCCCTGTAAGGTCTGTTAGGGCTAAATTTGGCCTGTGCTGCGAGCACCATGTATGGGGCAATGCATGATTGTGCTGCTCCAGAAAGCAGATTGTGATACAGCAAGTCACAGGGGAAGAAGATTTTCAAAGGCATAGAGGGTAGTTAGGCACTTAACTTCCATTGCAAGTCAGGAGGACTTAGGTGCCTAGCTGCCCTTTGTGCCTTTGAAAACTGCCCCATGCTCCAGGGAGAATGTTCCCTGCACCGGTCTGATACCCTGTGTATGCTCTACTCCCACTTCCCCTGCATGTATGGGAGAGGTTGTAGTGATTCTGGGGCGGCTGTCCTCCACCCTCCAGTGATATACAAGTAGCACCTTACACTCTCCTTTGTGGGTGTGCAGGATGGTCACAATCTGGCCCTTTTCAAGGGAGAAACTGAGTAGGTGAAAAGATCCTTCTGCTCCCCTGCTGCTGATTAGAAAATGCCTTTAAACTTTTTTAAAAAAAGGAATTAAAAGATGTGAAATCAACCAACTTCAAAACACTGAAGTCACCCTTTGTTCCCCTTAGTAATGTTACCTCTATCTTGGTTGGGCTCTTTCAGTGGCCAAGCACTTCTTTTGTGTTCTGTGAAATCAGGTGCTGTAGGCTGTTGTAAAGATCACGAGTTTGTTGTGATACGTGCATGTATCAGCCTCCTGTATTCTCTGCATTATCACTTCCTCATGCTGGGAGAGCATGAGTTTTATGAAGAAGGGTTGCGATCTAATCTCTGACCTGCTCCAGGCTGCCTCTGGGGCAGTGTCTCGCTGTGTTCCACTCCCAGTGTCTTGTCTCTTCGTTAGGATAATGTTACTTGAAACGAAGCTATAGCAAATGAATTATATTAAGGGGTTTAGGATTGCCAACCCTCCAGAATTGTCCTGGAGTCTCCAGGAATTAAACATTAATCTCTAATTAAAGATTATGTCATGTGATGAAACCTCCAGGAATTCGTCCAACCAGAATTGGTGACCCTAGGTTAGACCTATGCGGTCTGATCTCTGATCTAACCAATGTACTAAAATGGCTTCCACAGTATCTGCTTAGATGGCCTAGGTTTTCTAATCCTCTTGTCAGCTGATCAGAGATTCTTCCTATAGTTGATTGCCATCTTTTCATGCATTACTCTGATTACGCTTGGCAGCCTTTTTGTTTTGTGTAGCACATTCTGTGAAGAAAGTGTTACATGGATTTCTGGCTGCCCTTTCCTCCATTGGGTTGTCATGGTGGCAAGTAAGCCAGATGTTGTGATGTGGGGAAGGCTGGGGTTCGGTGAGCTTGGGAGAGGAGGCATGGGGTGGGTACTGTTTCCATGGTGATAGAGAGAGAGATCCTCAGAGCCTGCAGATATGCTGTCAGTGTTACCTCATGTGAAAATTACCTCCATGTAATGGAGAGCAAACACCTCTCCCCATAGTCAAGGGAGTGTGGGTTTGATGACTGAGGTAGGAAGAAGAACAGGAGTACTTGTGGCACCTTAGAGACTAACAAATTTATTAGAGCATAAGCTTTCGTGGACTACAGCCCACTTCTTTGGATGCATACTCTGAAACCTGAGGTAGGAAGGGCTCTTAGAGGAGTTTGAGGTGCTCTGCATAGCATCCTTCTGTTCCTCCTCCATGTCAGGTCTTAGGTGGAGGGGCTCGAGGGGCTGGGAGCATGAAGTATACAATAGCCCCTGAAATTCTCTCTCTGATTTGTTCTGTGATGTGTGCCGGGGGAGGAAGATCCCTTCCCAACCCCAACCACTGTTGGAGTGATGAGTCAGGAACTACTTGCGTTGACACTTACGGGGTTTTCCATCCTCTCAATGCTTTTCTTTAGGGGATTTGGTTCTTGGTATTTGGATAGCTCAGTGGTTTGAGCATTGGCTTGCTAAACCCAGGGTTGTGAGTTCAATCCTTGAGGGGGCCATTTAGGGAACTGGGGTAAAAATCTGTCTGGGAATTGGTCCTGCTTTGAGCAGGGGGTTGGACTAGCTGACCTCCTGAGGTCCCTTCCAACCCTGATATTCCATGATTCTATTCTGCTGAGCGAACACACACTCAGAGCGCATACTGCCTTCAGTTTTTTTCTTTCTGTCACAGTGAATTGTTGGATAAACTGGCCCAAATGAGTTAGAGGCTGAAACTTGATTTTATTTTGCTGTAATTCTGTCTTAGTTCTAAAAATGACTACTTTATAGCATATTTTACAAGCGGAAAATAACGTACATGGCAGTTTCGTGCTTGCAGGGTGCATTCTCTCCTGTTGCTACATCTGTAACAGAGTGTCTACAAAATCACGTGTTTGTGTAACTCCCAGAAAAATTAACTCCCAGAAAATCACGTTTGTGTCACTTCCAGTGCTCGGTTACACCAGGGTAAATCCACCATCCAGTTACGGTGGACTTACACTCGTGCGACTGAGAGCAGAATTTGGCCCTTAGTAAAGCTCAGAATGGTTGGGGTATGGTGGGAATGACAATTTTCTGGAACTGTTGCTGGAAGAAAAAGAAATTACATCAGCTAAATTCCGTCAATTAAAAACAGAAAATAATCCCAGTCATTTGTAAATCCCTTGCTAATGCATCAGTTACTCCACTTTACGCTGAGCAGTAACATCACTTGTATTTAAGAAATATTCCTTTGAAAAACTCATTTGCACAATACAAATGTGAGACTAACTGCTTAAGGGATTCAACCATAAAGATTCCATTCAGAAGGGGCAGTCCCTCAGAAGGATTAATCATTTATTTCTAAAAATAAATGTAGACGTGGGTTCTGTTCTGTAGTCATTATGTAGCCTTTACTGTATCAGCTTCAAAGAGAATTTTTTTTAAATGATGCATTTTGCTTTTACTTCATGTTCAACTGAGACTTTTATGTGGGATAATTTGCACCTATGGACTAGAATGATTACCTGGCAACCTCCTCCCCCTCTCCCCCCCACATTGCGAAACCAGTAGCTTGTGTAGATAATATATTCAGAATACAATGATGTACTTTTCAGAGGTTTAATAATAATTCCCATTGTAATCAAAAGCAAAATACATTCATTGTTGGAACGTGTGAATTACAACAGGAAGTAGTATTCAAAGTACCGCATAAGCCTGTAGTATGTGTATTATCTTATAATGTACACACATGCAAGCTCAGAATAGTTCACATTTCAGGAAGTCGGTGCCTCCTTCCCTGGCTCTAGTTCTCTATAAACACATGAGTTAGTAGATGCACAAGTGCCACCAAAATGACTTTTCTTTCTCTTCACTGTATTGTGAACATGTAATAGCCTTTAATTTTTAGATGCCTGTGCTTGGTGACCTCTGGGTGCCCAAATAAAACCTAAACCCTAAAATCATAATTTAGGCTGTCACTCCAAATGGCTTTTGTATATAGGTTGAAACCGTGTTGATAAACCAGACCACATATTTGCCTCAGATTAGAGGGCTCTCTGGATTGATGTCCCCATGCCACTTAGTAATGAACAGAACTGCTATAGAGAGAACCCATACACCCCAGATAGTTCCTGCACATGAATCAGCAACACCTTGTGATCAATGGCATTACCAGCTGATAGTGTTAGATATATCAATATAGAATGCTGTCTCCTATCCATTACCCCCAGAAGGAATCCTACTCAGAATTAACCATCTTGGAGCATGAATATCATCCATCATCCATTAGTGCCATCTCCATATGGCCTCCAATATACTTCTCCATGATGTTTCCATTATGTCCCCAGCACTAATTGTGGCCTGAAACCAGACTAGAACATGTAAGAGAAATAATCCTGTTCTGTCCAGTTGACCCTAGTATTCTTCAAAAACAATGAGGAGTCCTTGTGGCACCTTAGAGACTAACAAATTTATTTGAGCATAAGCTTTCGTGGGCTAAAACCCACTTCAGCAGATGCATGGAGTGAAAAATACAGCAAGCAGAATATATATTCCAGCACATTAAAATATGGGAGTTGCCTTACCAAGTGGGGGGTCAGTGCTAACGAGCCAATTCAGTTAAGGTGGAAGTGGCCTATTCTCAATAGTTGACAAGAAGGGGTGAATACCAAGGGAGGGAAAATTACCTTTGTAGTGCTAACGAGGCCAATGCAATCGAGATGGCCCCTTTCCAACAGTTGACAAGAAGGTGTGAGTATCAGCAGAGGGAAAATTACTTTTTGTAGTGACCCGTCTACTCCCAGTCTTTATTCAGGCCTAATTTGATGGTGTCCAGTTTGCAAATTAATTCCAGTTCTGCAATCTGTTTTTGAAGTTTTTGTTGTTGAAGGATTGCCACTTTTAAATCTGTTATTGAGTGTCTAGGGAGATTGAAGTGTTCTCCTACTGGTTTTTGAATGTTACAATTCTTGATGTCTGATTTGTGTCCATTCTTTTGCGTAAAGACTGTCCGGTTTGACCAATGTACATGGCAGAGGGGCATTGCTGGCATATATCACATTGGTAGATGTGCAGGTGAACGAGCCCCTGATGCTGTGGCTGATGTGATTAGGTCCTGTGATGGTGTCCCTTGAATAGATATGTGGACAGAGTTGGCAACGGGGTTTGTTGCAAGGACAGGTTCCTGGGTTAGTGTTTTTGTTATGTAGTGTGTAGTTGCTGGTATTTGCTTCAGGTTGGGGGGCTGTCTGTAAGCAAGTCACCAGTCTCTCAATCACCCTTGAAAGGAAGCATACAAGATTTGTTCAAAACCATGTATATTTAATTCAGCATGTCTCTGAATGTCTTTCTACTACTCCTGCCAAAGTGTCAATAAAATATAAACCTTTAATGGTGTTGCAAGCACCATTACCTTTCAGTGTGTACGTGTGCGCACGCGTGGGTAATACACAGTGGGTGAGGAACAGGAACCAAATCTCAGGGTTCTGCTGCCTGTCTGAGCTAATTTATAAAGAAACTGAGGAGGGTATAACAAATCCAGATAAATACAGCCCCAGTTTAAGATCCTGACATTCCGCCCACTTAAGCCAGGGCTAAATTGGCCTGTTTTCGCTAAATCTCCTATGTCACTTTTCCCTTAAGAAATGAAGTGGATTGTTTGATGAAACACCTGATCCAGGGAATGATCCAGCACAAAGCTTTAGTGATAGCTGCTGCTGTTATTTTTGTTGTTTCAACCTTGCATTGCAACTCTTTTTTTCTGGGTTTAGTGGGAATTCTTTCCTATAGCAAGGAACATCAGAATCTTAGTCTGTTGCTTTATCACTGTGCTTTCTAGCTAGCGCAAATGTGTGCACCATCTATCGTATACCTCTGTTTGTCCCTTCTGACACAGTCCATGGATAGCTATTCCTGAAGTCTAAAATAGAGATGGGGGTCCATGCATTGAAAGTTTGAGGGTGGGGGGTTCAGGCCTACTTTTACGCACAACATTTACTATGAGGGTGAAAGTCAGGCCCGGAAGAAAGCAAGTTTCCATGGCTAGCAAGTGAATGAACGTCTGGCATCACTTAATTTTTTTTGTCAATTATTTTATATCACTTCTCAGAAGACGTAATCTCAGAATGATGTGCATGCATTTGGATGTGGGGCTGAGGGGGTTGTTTGCTTCTTTCCAAGGTGAATAGCGCGATGCTTGATACCAGGTTAGATGTTAATGAAGTTCAGCGGCAGATAGGAAAATGCATTTGCTTGGGGGGGGAGGGAGGAGCTGGTGTGCAAATACAGAGCGAGGGTGCTTTGTCCTCTTTTTCAGAACGTTATATTGGTGAAATGACATGGTGTGAACATAAAAGTATATATGCCAGAGTTCTCCTGCTATTAGGTACATGCTGTTGTTTTGTTCTAAACCTATGTATCTATTAGGCAGGGTTAAATTAAATGTCTCCAATTTAGGCCAGTGATTTGGCTTACAGCGTGGACTGTTTCTATTTAAAGGTAAACTGATCTGATAGATGACTAAAATAGTCAGACAGAAAAACGTTTTTCATTACTTAAACATATTTCAGTTGACTCGAGTTACTGGAAATTACTCTACTTTCTTAGTAGAAAAGGAAGTCCTCCTACCGACAATTTGGATGGTTATGAAGAAGCTGAAAAGACTAGAATAAACTTGGTTTCTTAACTACCCACATCTTTTGAATCCAGATCACACGCAAAGCACTGATCTTTAATAGGCAAGATCCACATTTTTGAAACACACATACATAGAAAACCTAGTATTAAAAGAGGCAAAGATCAGAGTAGGCTGAAGCAGATTCTTCCGGGGTGATGGATAACATAATTAAGTGTTGCAGTTTTTAAAAAACTTCTTTTCTAGATGAGCCAAAATAACATTGTTTATAAAGTTAACTTGCTTTATATGTTATGGTTTTCTCCTCCCACCTGAACAAAATTAAGTGAACAAAAGCACTACAGCATTATAAAATGAAGATAAATTAGATGGACTGGTTAATCTAAATGTGTTTATGTAAAATGTAAAGATCAGTGTATTGAACTATATCCTGATTAATGAAGTGCCATATAAAGTGAAGTGTGCGTGTGTGTGTGCGTGTGTTTTCTCAGATGAATAAGACTGATTCTTTCAAACTTCGGGGACAGAAGCTGGGATTTCTGTTTCTGAGAATTAATGTAAAATGCCATTCGCCATTAGCATAAGGAGATGTTTTTCCACCTTCCTTTAGCACGTTTCATTTTACGGCTGCCCTTCATTTTTGTTTTCCTTTAGTAGCCTACAGAACAAGTCAGATAAATTGTGCTCATGAGAGGACACTAGTCGGCAACCAAATGGGAGAGGGAGCCATATAACCAAAGTAAAACTCAAGAAGTATGTTAGTTATTGAATGGACAGGTGACTAGCACAGAAAACAGGGAATGTAACTGTAGCACGGAAGAAAATTAGAAATAAAGGTAAACCTGAAGGGCTCAATCTAGCAAAGTGCTAAGCAGCCTCAACTCCAATTGAAGTCTATAAGAGTCAAAGCCCCTCAGTGCCATGAAAGCTGGGGCCCAGTGTGGAGAACCCATCATGGGGAAGGGGTGAGAGAGAGAGAGATCATAACAGAATGAAACAGGAAGAAAAAGAGACCAGCCAAGCAAGTCAAACGTCATTGCACCGCGACCCCCACCTGACAACTAAAATTACTATATGACCCCAAAAGGGGGGACTGACGCTTGAGCCCGCCCAAGGCCCACTGCCCCGGGTGGGGGAGGAGGGGTTAAAGCTGAAGCCCAAGGGCTTCAGCCCCAGGCAGGGGGCCTGTGACTTGAGCTCCAGCTGGAGTTTGAAGCAAGTCGAAGCCAGTCCCGGCCACCCCAGACCCACCGTTTGAGAACCACTGAGCTAGTGCAAGAAACAAGACCCTATTTCCCCAGATCCCCTCCTCCCTAAGTTTTAATTGGGTATATTTGCTTTAATTGGGTACGTTTGCTTTCTTAGACCTTGATGTATGTGGGCACATGCCTAAGTCCATCCCTAATCAGCAAAACACTAAGCACATACTTAGGCACATCACTGAATCAGGGCCATACACTGTTGTTTGCGTTGAGTTGTGTATTATTTTTGTTTCACCCTAGAAGTGAGCAATGTGCAATCTGTATGTATATACATACACAGGGCCTGCTCCTGTAAATGGATCCCTGTGGGGATAAAAGTCCACCTGTTTCCCTTATCAGGGCCATAGTTTGTAAGGGCTCCTTTGGAATAACAGGTGCTACATAAATATATGGTGCTACTAGGATATTTAAAATATCAACAAATAAGAGAGGAAAAGGGTAGGGGGAGAAAAGAGGCAAAGGTATTTTAAAATTATCTCATTTTTGTTCCTTTCCTGCATTTACTAACAGTGCACTGGCCAGAGACTGCTCCCTATGGGCATGTCGACACTGCAGTTGGGAGCGATTCCCCCAGCCAGGGTAGATCAGACTTGAGCTATGTCACCCGACCCCGTAGGCAGGAGAGCCCAAACTCCGTCTGGAGCTCCAACATCCGCACAACTGTTTTTAGGAAGCTGTCTCAAGCCCTGCTAGCAGGAATCTGTCTGCCTGAGCTGGGAGGTTCGCTCCCAGCTACAATGTGGAGGTACCCCATGTGTCCTCACTTGTGCCCCTTTGTTCTTTATCAGCAGATGCATGTGCTGTCTCCACGTTCAGCATGTCTGCAGGAAAACGGCAGTAGATTGGATTTGGAATCTGTTTGTTTGAAAGAAGTAACATTAAAAATGGCACGTAGTTAAAAACTAAAGTTGCTGTGAATGTTGGATGTAGGGTGGCCAGATATCCTGATTTTTAGGGGCTTTGTCTTATATACACCACTATATATCTCCCCCCGCTGCCCCCAAAGTGTCCTGATTTTTCACATTTGCTATCTGGTCAGCCTAGTTGGATGTGAAGTGGTAACATTCTGCAACTTCTCTTTCAACCCTAAAAACAAACAAACAAACACACTCACTCACTCACTCACTCTCTCAGCCTTCAAGGGAACTACACTGAAATGTAGTGCAACAATAAAGGGGAGGTAGGAGAGACACACATGAAAGAATTAATTCACCTGAATGCTCCATGCGCCTCTTTCTTCTGTATTTCCCTTGAATTCTATCTGTTGTTCTCTCTGCTAGTGACATCAATTTTCCTCTGCTTTGGAAAAGAAATTCATGTTCTCTCTCTCTCTCTCTTTTAAAGAAACAAGTGAAGCCAGGTCACTTCCCCCCCTGTTCTTTTGTCCTTTTCCAAATTACCCCCTTTCTTGGAGTCCTGCTGTCTCAGCCTCTCCCTCTTTCATGTTCCTCCTGGCTGCCCCACCATCCTGTTTTTGCACCACAGGCTGCAGAGCAAAGCTGCTAGGATCTTTACTCAGATAATTTTAAGTGACATACACACTACCAAGGAGGGGAGCAGGGGACGGGGCAGAGCAAGCAATTATATTGCCAACAGCGCCTTTAGAAAAGCCAGCCTGAACACAGCCTGGTGGTGTGGACAGCTCAAGCCATCCAACTTGTGAGCCATTCTTTCTAATTGATACAGCAGAATAAATGGCTTCTTGTCATGCTGTTAATGGTTCACAACAGGATATCCGTGGCACCAGCTTTTGTAGGGTCCCCCCATCCTCCAAATGCTCACGTGAACTGATTTAATAGAGGAAAAAAGCTAGACAAAAAATGCTAGTGTTCCTTTTTGCACTGTAGCGAGAGTAAAGCCAAATCTGCCCCTCCCTGAGGAATAGGGGGAACACTAGGTTTTTGTTCACACTTTTTTTTTTTTTTTTTAACGGTTTTACATGAACGAAACAAAGTGTGCTTGCTGACACTGTGGGTATCCTGCAGTGGATCAGATCAGTGCTATACCAGAAACGGTTTGTTCTGCTACAGTATGATTGTGTCACCAAGAGGCAGACAGGAGTCACTCTAGCCATGCCAGACAAGTCGCTGTGTTGGCCTAGGTTGACTTACACAGCACTCTGAACTAGTTCATTAGTGTTGGCAACAAAATGGCTGGATTTTATCGTATATTTTTAGTCTATCTCTATAGAATACAACCTATCCAACTGCACAGTGTAGCTTTTATCAGCTATTTCTGTTGACTGCATACATTGTGAAGGCAAAATTTGATTTGTTTTGTATGTGCCGCTGAACGCAGTGAAAAAGATAGTGCTTTGTTCTAATGTGTACAGTTTGGGTGTATTTCATTACCTACACGCAGTAAAGGTGAGACAAGGTGGCTGCTCCTTCCTTAATTTTAAATTTCTCTGTTTTGCACTTTTGTACTAAGTTTGACCAACCAACCGAAGTGACATAGGCACTTAGGGCCAGATTTCCAAAGGTATTTAGGCACCTGGAGATTCAGATAGGGGCCTCGTGAGATTTTCAAAGAAGCCTAAGATTAGGTGCCTCGTTCCCATTGAAAATTCCACTAGGTGCCCATCTGCATCTTTAAGCACCTATATACCTTTGAATGTGTGGTACTTAGGAGCTGAAGTCCCATTTTCAAAAGTGACTCATACTCTTAGGAGCCTAAGTCTCATTGAAACAGTGGGACGTAGGCTCCTAAATCACTAAGGCATTTCTGAAAATTTTACCCATAATCTCCATACAGTGAATGTTCATGGCTACAGTTTTAAAAAATGACTAATGATTCTGGACATCCTACTTGAGACACCTTAAAAAAAGGTTGATTTTCAGAAATTGGGTGCTTGGCTTTTTCTGAAAATCCCATCCCCATTTAGATGGTTCAAGTTGGGCACCCAAAAGCACCTGTCACTTTTGAAAATCTTGGCTATAAATATCTGAATATCATTTTTTTTTTCAAGCACTGTGTATTATTATTTTCAACCTTGTACTCTCATTATTGTACTGCTGGGTGTAGCATAATTTATAAACCCAAGGAGAAAACCACCAATCTAATAATACTTCATTTTCCAGCCTATATACTCTCCTTTTGCAACAGCTTATAAACTCTCCTTTTCTCCGTGTTGCTGTTCACAGTTGGCTGAGTTCAATGAAAAGAGCATATGAGAGAGACAAAAGATGATACGTTCAGTGCCACTCAAAAGTAGATTGGAGAAATAATGTGATTCTATAAAACCTCATTCATAAAACCTTTCTGTGCATACCTCCTCCCCTTCCTCAGCATGTGTTTGACATTCAAGTCAACTCTATATAAAGCAGACCTGAAAAGACAGAATCTGGATTGGGTCTGGGTTCAGTAATTCTGAAAACATCTTGTAATTTTTTCCGTTGAGATGCTGGCCCAAAATGATGTATTGGAACAGAGATTTCAGCTGTACCTGCACTATAAAACAGATCCCTTTCCAGTCTGGGATCTAACTTGATTGACCATGATGGTAGAGATGGGTTTCAAATGCAGTCCACCTTCCCTTCTAACTGCAGTGTGAAGGGATCCAGGTTTCAGGGTCTAGATTTGGCCTGTCTTTACTTTGGTATTTGTTTATTTTTTCAATAGTCTGAATTTGACTAGGCAGTTCCATGCAGCGAAGCACTGATGATGTGACAATGCTCCTTGACCTCCTTCCTGGTAAGTGTCTGGGCATTCAGGAAGTGTCTGGGCATTCACCTGTACCCTCATGCTAGGCTGCTGTTTTTATCCTTGTGCTTTAGTTTTAAGCCTGTGAATAATTCTGATAACCTCTGGGTCATCCCACTGATATTAATAGCTAAGCACATGCATAAGTGCTGTGCTGGATTCGGGGACCAGAGCGCTCTGCATTTTATAGAATCAAGTTTGTGGTTCACTTTTTTTCTTAACTACCAGGCTATTCCATTTTTCTCAGAGGTTAAATACTTTTGCAAACCCCCGATGGAGGTTCAGTGTGTTCAGATGTCCATTCTTTATTTGTCCTGATCTCCTTGCAGTTATAGAATAGTAAAGTCAAGTTATGTAGTTTCTTTCAGTGTCTGCTCTATATAGGACTACCTGAAATAGTTTCAGGTCATCTTAGAGATCTTAAATTGGAAAAGCAGTGAGCAGCATCACTCTTGTTATGGAGAATTGAGCAGTCTAGACTTTTTCTTCACAGTACCCACATGACTCTTGTAGTATTTAAACAGACAGAAATGGACTCTCTTGTCTCTTTTGCAAGTTAATTATGAAGGGGCCCATCCAGCTTCTAGACCCAGTGGGAACTAAGAAACTGAGTGGGAATGTTCAGTACTTGAGTTTGAACTAAGTTGCAGAGAAATGCCCTCATAAGAATGGCCATACTGGGTCAGACCAAAGGTCCATCTAGCCCAGTATCCTGTCTTCCGATAGCGGCCAATGCCAGGTGCCCCAGAGGGAATGAACAGAACAGGTAATCATCAACTGATCCATCCCCTGTCACCCATTCCCAGCTTCTGGCAAACAGAGGCTAGGGACACCATCCCTGCCCATCCTGGCTAATAGCCATTGATGGACCTATCCTCCATGAACTTGTCTAGTTCTTTTTTGAGCCCTGTTATAGTCTTGGCCTTTGCAACATCCTCTGGCAAGAGTTCCACAGGTTGACTGTGTGTTGTGTGAAAAAATACTTCCTTTTGTTTGTTTTAAACCTGCTGTCTATTAATTTCATTTGGTGACCCCTAGTTCTTGCATTATGAGAAGGAGTAAATAACACTTCCTTATTTATTTTCTCCACACCAGTCATGATTTTATAGACCTTTTTAATATCATATGCCCCCTTAGTCATCTCTTTTCCAGCTGTTCCATATGCCTCCTTGAAGGCAAACTACAGTATAGTCCCACTTTATTCGTTGCTATCCTTAGGAGGCATCGGTATCCTTCAGTACATCTGTTAAAGGATGAACAACTGCCCACCCGCTTCAGAGGTGGGCTGTTGTTCTGAACTAAGGAGCTGGTCTGCACACCCTCCGGTCACAGAACTGAAACAAACAGGAGTTCTGTGCAATTGCAGAATTGGGCCACAAATCAGCAAAAGCAACGAAAAGGAGACAGTACCGTTTTGAAGACATCTGAAGCCACTTAAGTGAAATTGTCCGGGATGCTCAGTTGTCCACTGCCGTTGTCTATCTCTCCATCCCCATTAAGGCCAGGCTATGGAATGCTTCAACATTCTCTAAAGGTTTCTATTGCTGTTAGTAGCACAGTTGATGCTAGAACTGCAGTTACTCTAATTTTGTTTTTTCGCACCTGCTATCCTGACTCTGATCTCTCTGTGTCCCTGTCACTGAAGCATAAGCTCAGCAAGACTGTCTTGATAGTTTTAGGGCAGCAATAGTACTTGTTAGACGACTGTGTAAAGGTTGAGATACGAGAGGCTAGTTGTGTGAGACATGTTCATCTTGGTTTGTGTTAAGGGTGCTCTGATACACCATCTTGGATTGGTCATATCCCCGTTTGTCAGTGAGTGCTGATATAGTTTTATCACTATAATGAAAATCCAATATATAATTTAAATTAATCTCATGTTCAGAGCTATTTTTATGCTTTTGATTTTTAGTAGCATGTATCAGAACTACTTTTTAATCAATCTGAACAATTTGGTTTTCATAAGGATCATTATATACTTTTTAATCATATGACACAGCTGTCTGTTATATCAACTAAGGCATAAGGAAGATGTATTCCCAGAGACTGGTGGCTTAGTGCCCCTTTGCTGAAGTTAATTACAATTAGATAGTGATGACTGGGCTCAAAAGTTGTAAGTAAATTGAAATGTATCTTCTGCAACGCTGACAAGAAAAAGTTGACTACAGAAGAAAGATAGTTTAGAACTTGGGAAAACTTGCTTTGCCACAGACTTCCTGGGTGACCTTGGACAAGTTACTTAGTGTCTCTGTGCCTCAGTTTCCTATTTGTAATATGGGGGGAAAGCATCTCCCAGCCTCATGGGAGCGTGGTGAGGAGAACTATCTTACAGACTGGGAAGTGTTCAGACACTATGGTTGTGGGGGCCACCTAAGTAGAAAAGAGAGAGAACAGTGCCCACAAACATTAACCTCTCATGTCTTCTCCATCCCAGTGTCAATTCACACCTTCCTGTCTGTTTCCCGGGGCGTCTTATGATAGATGCATCTTTTGTTTTATGTCCTGACCCTTCGAACAGCTGCTGCTGAATGTTGCTCCTATTGCCGTGAATATTGTCCTTGACTACTTGTAGTTAAACACAGGTATTGACTGCTGTACTCCGTAATATGTTTGCAGGATCAGGCCCTCAAATTTTAAGTTGTTCAGGGACTTCAGTAATTAAACATCCACAGCTGGCCCAGGTCAGCTGACTCAGGCTTGCAGGGCTTGGGCTGTGGGGCTGTAAAATTGTGGTGTAGATGTTTGGGGTTGGGCTGGAGCGCAAGTTCTGGGACCCTGCAAGAGAGGAGGGTCCCAGAGCCCAGGCTCGGGCCTGAGCCTGAATGTCTACACTGTAGTGTTACAGCCCTGCAGCCCAAACCAGGTGACACAGGCCAACTGCAGATGTTCATTTGCTGTGTAGACATACCCTGTTTGTCTTGTGCAAAGCCAAGAGCCTGGCTCTTAACAAATGACAAAGAATCACTGGAAGTGATGAGATGACAAGTGTTGGCCATAATTTATTTTCAATAGTGTTAGAAGTTCATTGGCTAATATGCAATATGAGTGTATAGGAACATCACCATAAATAGTTTATAAGTGTACTGTATTTCATTCTTTATATCTTAATTTGTTACACTTGTTTAGATAATCAACACCTGTGTTTAGCTTGCAGTTGTTCCTGTGTAACTGAGGCTGAATTTTTGGTGCATTCCAAAGACCTTGATTTGGCAAAGTGTTTAAATGTGTGCCTTACTTTCAGCCCCAAATACCGTATTTCCATTGATTTCAGTAAGACTACTCACATGCTTAGAGTTATGGAACATGTTTAAATAGCTTGCTGAATTAGGGCCTAATATTTGTAAAGGAACCTTTATGATTAGAGGAAGGATAAGGCCACAAGTGTCTAAAAATGTTACTATTGAAATAAATTATCTAGTAAAGATTCAAGGTTGTATATAAAGATCCCATGCAGTATTTTTCCCATGGAAATAAGCTGTAGGTATCTAACACATCCAAATGAAATAAAATATAGTCTGTGGAAAAATCACTCGTTCACCATTACTTCATGTTAGTTTTATATGAATATTTTTATAAATGATCCAATAACATAATGAGTTAACGTACACTGAGTAACAATGAAATGCTGTGTCAAATAACTGTGAAACCAGATTTTACATTGAAAGTGTTAAAGTATTTTAAGTGTCAATATGTCAGGTTTTAGTTCAAGTAAATACATGTAGATTAATTTCCTCAACTTTTCCTACTGTAAATATCCACACCGTTTGTAAATTGGTTTACATTATAATTAAAAAAAAATCAATTTTCAAGAATCTGTTGCTATAGCAGCTAGGCCCAGTACAAAAACGCTGTTTGGCAAAAGGAAACCTGAGAAATACTGCTGTGGCCAGGATCGTATCCTAGGAAAGTTGCTCATACGCTTAAAATAAAATAAATGCTTCATATCCTGAAACAACTCAGACCTGAATCACCAGAGGAAAGGGTCTGCTCTCAGAGAGTTCTACCTACATTCCTTGCAAGGTTCAGTCTAAAAAATTTAAGAATAAGAATATCTCAGCTGGTCTTAACTTCAGTGATGGGGATAAAATGAATTGGGGTCTCTGGAGCATCCAGTTCCCAGACCATTCAAATGTTTGCATCTTAGCAAAAGGTTGAAGTGATTTGGAGATTGGCTTATATGTAAAGAAATGTCCATTTTGCCTGTTAGAACTGGATGTCCCCTCTGTACTTTGCTAATATAGAAACTGGCAGAACAGGCATGACTATTTCTTTGGTGTTAGGGCTTGCATCCTTATTTGCTTGCGTCTCATTCGTATCTCATGACTGAATGAATCAACACATAATTAAGTGGTCACATGAGGGATGGAGTCACAATGATCAGGGTATGAGTAACATTTTAATCTTTGGAGGATCACTGCTGACGTCTGTCTTCTTCCTTGTCTGAGAGATCCTGAATCACAACCAAATACTTTTTTTCTCCAGGATAATAGATTGAATAAACTGCAAAGAATGATACATGGGGTGGGGCGACAGAGGGGAATGGACAGAGCTGTTGGAGTGGTTGAGTTTACACATGTGTTTTCAAGACATCGGAGGACTTTTAAAAGATATCGGTCCTTTTGCCCCCACAAACTCCCTTTGATTCCAGCTGTAGATGCAATTGGTGGCCAAGGAATGCAGGATGAGACATTCAGGCTGGTTTGGCATTTGTGGGTGAAAAATAACTAATAGCTTATTTTAATTTTGATTTTTTTTTTAATTGCATCAAGTTACAGAGGCTCTGTCGCAATCGCTTTCCAAGTCCGGCTGGCACATACTTGTCTGGAGATTTATTGGGTTCTCAATTATCGCCTAGTCACAAGTGCAGCCACCTTAATCAATTATATGGACATGAACTATGGCCAAAGAATGCTCAAATCCCCACACTACATGTTGAAGCCATATCAGTTTCACAAGCAAGGCAGTATTTTTCCCTTATAAGATTTGGGAAACAAACCCTGCAGTACGTTTTTAAAATATATAAACAGGTGGCTTCATTGATGCTGGCAACCTCTGTAATATTGGGCTCCAGAGCAGCATGTGTGGATCTTCTGGGGTGGTCATTGGGAACTAGGGTTGTCAGGTATCCAGTTTTCGGTTTTGTGCCATTAGATAGTTGGCAACCCTGTTGGGAACTTCAGTCTGCATGAGACTGGCTTGCCCGCCCTCATCCCCTAGAGCTGGAGTCTTTTCTCACACAGTAGTTGCAGGATGCAGATGTCCACCAGGGGTCATCTGTGTATCCCCTGAGCTGGACAGCAGTCCTGTTGAACATGAGTTTGTTGGTTATGGTCTGTTTGGGTTACAAAGAAGTGCCTGGCTGCTGGCTTTGGGGAAATCTGCTCTGCTGGCCAACAAGTTACAGACCAGAGTGGCCTGGCATGCAGTTTGCTAGAATCAGCACAGCAAATCAGTGATGCTCCAAATAAGGACTGGGAATGGCTGAGCCATTACAAACATTGAATCTATCTCCCCTTGTAAGTATTCTCACACTTGTTATCTAACTGTCTGTACTGAGCTAGCTTGATTATCACTTCAAAAGTTTGTTTTCTCTTAATTAATTGGCCTCTCAGAGGTGGTAAGACAACTCCCACCTGTTTATGCTCTCTGTATGTGTGTATATATATCTCCTCAATATATGTTCCATTCTATATGCATCCGAAGAAGTGGGCTGTAGTCCACGAAAGCTTATGCTCTAATAAATTTGTTAGTCTCTAAGGTGCCACAAGTCCTCCTGTTCTTCTTTTTGCGGATACAGACTAACACGGCTGCTACTCTGAAACGCTCCAAATACTGTATCATAGCAGCTGCAGTATTGTCAACTCCATGCATTCAACAATCACGAGATTTTAAAAATACAACATTTATTTTTTTTGCCTTCTGGGTTTTGAGCCTTTGTCAAGCTTTTCTCTGCAACCATGAGGGTTGGGTACTTTTTTTAAATGAAAGCTGAGATTGTCCTGTGATCACCTGACTACCGGAGCTGGGGCTTTAAGAAAAACACCAAATATTGTGAGATTCACAATAAAATTATGAGAGTTGGCGGTACTGATTTGAGGTGGGTAGTTGGCAGGTAGAGCAATGGTAGAGAACGTCCCCTTGTGAGGAGGGAGTTCCTATCCATCTCTCTTTCCGTATTGCTGAGATGAGTTCTTGCATTCCAGGGTGGACTGGCTGAGCTGTAGCTGGAGACAGAGGGGAATGGAAAAAAATACAGTCAGCTTGGTTTGCTGCAAAGGGGGAATTCTTCAGGCAGACGTGACAGTTTCACAGTCATTCTGTCATTTCCAGAGCCCTTGAGTTCTGGGAATAGACACACGCACCCTTACAGGAGAAAAGAGATAGAAGAGCATTAAATGAAACCATCAATTGACCAGAAGGGAAGGAGGAAAACATGGTGCAATTGGTGACCTTTGTTTGGATCCCAATGATATCACCTTCATGTCTTGTGTAAAAAGCAGGGATCCCATATTGCGCCTGGTCTGCTGCCACCAGGCCAGCCAAGCGAGGTGTTTTGATATTAAGAGTGTGGATATATGCTGTATAGGTACATTAGTGTTTATAGGTTATGGATAGTTCTATCCATAATCTTTTATAATTGGTCCTTTTGTTAGGAAGGTACATGACGGTTTAATAAAATATTAACTTTTTTCTTGATATAGAAGCAGATGATAGGCAGGACCCTAAGCTGGTGTAAATCAACATCGCTCCGTGGAAGTAATAACATGTTGCCAGCTCTCACAAGTTTTATCAAGAGTCTTACAATACTTTTTTCTTAAAGCTCTGGCTCCTGGAGGCGCATTTTTATGAGAGTACCAGATTTAATTGATTTAAAAAAACCCTTTTCTAGCCTTCTTGCAGAGAAAAGCGAGAACATGACTCCCAAAGGCTCAAAAACCAGAAGGGAAATAAAAAGAACCCAAAGTGTATTATTGTTTTTAAAATCTCATGATTCTGAAGGTAATTTTGTTATTTTGGGGGCCTGATTCATGATTATCGAATGCTGGATATTGACAATTCTGTGATGGAATTTGGCTGATTTATAGCTGATGAGAAGCTGGCCCACACACCTTCAGATTCAGTGGCAGCAGAGAGCTTGTATTCAGACTCTCTTCTATTGATAGTAAATGTTTTCATATCTTCACAGTGAACCCTTTTTGAGTTCTTTGATGTATTGGACATATATATGACCTCCAAAATTTAAAATGCTAATTCACCATTTATTCATGTAAGAAATGGACGTAGCAAGTTTTTGGTTTTGTTCAAGTACCTTGAGTTGCATTGAGACTGCTTCGTGTCCTGCACTGTGAAACAGCCAAAATTAGGTTTTCATATTAATAATTCACAGTGTTGGGAACTTGCAGGAAAGGTTGATGCTAGTTTTAATGGGGGAAATCCGACGTATTGTGTGCAAGGTAATTTTATGTAGAAGGTAAATGCAGATGCTTCACCACTGAATGTTAGGTTGTCTTTAAGACTATGAAGAAGGGATGGAAGACAGAAGCAGAAGTTTTGTACATGGGTTTAAGAATCAAAGAAAACATTGCCAGAATTGCACAGAAAAAAATCAACACCTTAAAAAAGGCTTCCTTTCCAGACAAGAGAATTTCATTTGCTTTTTAAATATATGACCTAAGTGAAAACAAGTTCATGTTCCCCACTCTATTACAATAACTATTTGTATCTATCGGGAGTGATTTGTGTTGGGATTTTTCCCCAAAACTTTCCATTAAATACACACAACACTAAACTATTTACTCTTTATTTTTTTCATAGCTACAGGGAGAGATTATTCAGCTCTCTGATTACCCGGGAGTGCACAATCAAATAACTGTTTGGCAGGGGAAAAAATGCCCTGTTGTCTTGCAGTACCAGTTGGTATTATGTAGGTTTGTTTGGTGTCTCATGTCTTATTTATAGGAGATGGCAGTTGGAAACTGGATACAAAACAAACACCAGTGTTCCAGTGTAGCTTAACTATGCATCAGATTCTTTCTCTGATCGTTTATTTTTACTTTAGGCATCTTTACTTTCTTAATTTTTCATGTAGTTTTTAAAGGGGGACAGCCATCCTGCTCAAGCTCAAACATTTACCATGTGAAAAGGAAGGTTAATCTCATGTGGCATTGCCCAAGGACTCTTTTGTTTCAGATTCTTATTTAGGGTCAAGCCCCTTCACACTGTCAATAAAAGTAATTACTCCAACTTGAAGTCGTCTTGACTTGGTGTGAGCACCATGTGTAAAGGGTTTGCAGGATTCGGTCCTACGTTAAAGCTTTGTTATTATAGACACCTCTACCCCGATATAACGCTGTCCTCGGGAGCCAAAAAATCTTACCGCGTTATAGGTGAAACCGTGTTATATCGAACTTGCTTTGATCCGCCAGAGTGTGCAGCCTCCCCCCCGGAGCACTGCTTTACTGCGTTATATCGGGTCGTGTTATATCGGGGTAGAGGTGTATATAAAAGCATTTCTCATTGGAAACCATAGGATCTAGTTTTCTTTAAGGAAGATAAATCTGGGGGCCTAAGCAGGTTGACAGGATCTATGATTCTATGATCTTCTTAAAAATTTCTCTAGATTGGTAGAAAATGCAGCTCTTTCAGTTATCTTGCTGAAGAAATATAGGTTGCCTTCCTTCTTCCTCATTCTTTAAATTTTCACACTTTAAGCTGCTGGGAAAGCCTGGATTCATATACATATTGATATTTAAGCCCCTAAAAAACCAGCCTGATTTTTCAGAGGTGCTGAGTGTCTGTATCCACTGTTGAAGTCAATGAGAAAACATTGGCTTAAATGGGAAACGAAGCGACTTTCTCTGAACTACAAAATTTTTAGAAGTCCTTTTTCATGGAGGCACCCGTCAGTAATAGAAGCTGCAACTCTATCACAAAATTAATTACATGGTAATAGCACAGGGAAGACGACACAACTGTATGTGGGAAATAACCAATAGTATAATTAGATGTACTTTACTAACTCAGGGCCCGATCTTGTGCTCCTTATGGGACCAGAAACTCGCATGGTCCTAAGGTGAAGTGGGGCCCTGTTGCTACCCATATATCTCTGTGGAACAGGATGTGTCTCGGGTAGCCATACAGGAGGAGGTGGACTGTTTTTGTATGCATGCATCATGGTGGTCATGTTTCTAACTTACCCCATGGCCTTCCTGAAACATACAGAGTATTGTCGGTAGAGGATGCGGCAGTTGTTGCTGTCTGTCTACAATTATGAGGTTTGACTTCATGTAGCACATCTTGAGTGATATCCATTCAGATTTTTTCCTGCTCACTTGTTAGTCTGTGGCTGTGTCCTCATTCAAAGCTCATCTTTTTAATGTGCATCAAGTTACTGTGAGATAATATGGAAACTTCAGGCGTTACTCCTGTAAATAAATGTTTACATAATACATTGGGCTCAGCTCCTCACTGCTGCATCCCTAGGAAAAAGGTCACTTTTGACATCATTGACTTTTATAGAGAGCAGCACATACAGAGTGCGTCACGTAGATGGTTTTCGAGCAGTTTTATTCTAGCAAGAGCTAGTTACTGTATTATTGGCTGTGCCTCTTGGTAAGCAAGAAGATAACTCAGGGTCAAATGTTATCATTTATAATTCCCATGGAAAGGGAGTTGAGAGTATGAAAGGCAGAATCTGGGTTTAAGGCACCAATCCCGCCAACAATTTCTCACATGATTAGCTTTACTCATTTGAGTAGTTCTGCTGATTCCAATGGGATTACTCACTAGTTAAGTGTTAAGTCAAACATATGCCTAACCATTTGCAGGATCAGTTTTGGTCCTTAATTTTGTCACTGTAATGAGTACAAGAGATTGTAGTTCTGGATGTTATATTGAGTTTCTACTTCTAGTATATATTTCCTGCTCCCATTACAAGGGATCAAAAAGACACCACTCAAGTAGAGTTTTGAGGTGAAATCCTGGCTCTACTGAAGCCAGTGGGATTTTTGCAATTGACTTTAGTGGAGCCAGGAATTCACCCCTATGTCCTAACATTCTGCGTGTTCCACAGGGGTATCTGTTTGTACAGGAACTCTGTGTTCTTCAATGGAATTCACCCTGGAAGGAAGGAAATCCTCTGCAGGACAGGCTCCAGGAATGAAGTTTATGAAGCTATGTATTTGCTCATTCTGCTTCTCTGAAATGAAGGGATTAGCATTAGCAGTAAATTTTGCGATGGGGGAGATGCTGCAGAAAATCCTAATGTTGGAAAACTAATTCTGATAACTCCCTGGGTATCCTAGGTGCTAGCTAAACCCTTAAGTCTCCAGATACAGAGTAAAATTTAAAGTGGGGCTCCTCTCAAATTTTTAAGGGTGGTCCCCACTGTGTGTTAATTTTCTACCTCTGCATATTTCCTTATTTCTACACACACACACACACACACACACACACACACACACACACAATTTTACACCTTTTGTCGCATGCTGAACCTTTCTGGATGTTTCACTGTCCACCCAATTCCAAAGATTTTGGCACAAATCCTGTAAACACTGAGCTTTTTGCTCTTGTGATGGTATTACCAAACAGCTTCCTTCTATGGCCAGGGGTTACCCCAAGAACAGTTATGAAACCTTGTTTACAGCTCTGAAGCTGGTCAGGATTTCTTAGCAGGTCTTATTACACATCTCCTGTTTCTAAACGGTATATTGCCATCCAATTGTCTTGACTGTTCCTGATTACTTGTAATCTTAATGAGCCTCTATAGAGCATACAGTGCCTTCTTTGTTCCTGTTGGAGATTGATGGTGGGGAAGGATGGAGGTTGCTGGAAAACATAAAATGTTTCTGTTTTCACTTAGCATGAAATATACTTCAGTTCTGCACTATAACTGTGTATCCACAATCCAAACCTGTGCAATAAATGTGAGTAATTGTAGGCATCATTTTTGGATTTCCAGTATAAAGCAGGCACCCTACACTGTTTAAACCTTTAAAGGCCTTATTTTAATAGTGAATCTAAGGCAGAGCTGGGATTGGCTGGCAGGCTCATTGCAGATCCAGGTGGCATATACTGACAGCTCTGGGTCACATGATGGCTATTAGTGCTTGCTTTTCCACTCGCCTGGCTCAGCCTGTCAGCCAGGGTTGGACTGGAGCATCCTGCAGCTTCCAAGAATGTCAAGGGGGAGGTGTCTGAGAGCAAGCTGCTTTGTTTTTCTCCCCTCTTCTTCGATCAGTCTGAATTCCTGACAAATGTGGATCGTGGGGGCTTAGAACTGCAGCCACGGTTGCCAGGGGATTCTGGTCATGAGACTCAACCTATATTGGATTCGCTAAAGAAGAAGGATAGATTTAAACTGGCATGTATAGCCTACGTTGACTGCCAAAGCAGCACTTAGCTATCAAATGAATTAGACTGATCTTCTCTCCTCCGCAGTACTACACTCGAGGAACTGGAAAAACAGACCATGTTTACTTTAGTAAAGATCCTGGACTGGGCAGCAGAATGGAAGGACAGGAGATTGGTTATGAAACTATAGGACAGTGTAGATGGATCCTTGTGCAAAAGCCCATATTTTGCTTCAGGGATCTGCTTTCTTTAAGGCTGGTTTTATGATCCGGTTGCCAGGATTAAGCTTTTTGCATTGCAGCATGGAGAGTCTTTTGTTTGAGTTAAATTCAGACCTCTCAATATGTCACCTGACAGTCTTGTGGTTTTGGATGAATATGGCTCATTGCTATTATTAACCTGGGTTGGCAGCTGGGCATAACAGGAGTTTATAGGGATTTTGAAAAGTGGAACTGCTTGGGGGACAAAGATGCTTCCCAGGTACGATAAATACTCACATTATTGAAATTATTTTAACAATTTGGTTACTAAATATCTTAACGATAGATTTGCTGCCGTAACACTTTTTTTGTAGAAATGTCATGCTTTCTAAAATACACATAGTTAATAATGCCTATAACTGTATATAGAGTGGCACTATTCTGCATTTTAAAAATACCTTAAATTAATGCCATCTGCTATAATTTTGCAAAGGCTAATGCTGATGTGCTAAAATAATGAAGTGTTGTGTTCAGTGCTAATGAATTTACTCTGTAGGGACTATTCTTGCTTTTTGTGTGTTTTTTCTATATTACAGAGTGGTTTTCCAAAAGAACACATTAGGGAAAGACTGTGTGTGTTTGTAAATCCTCTAGAAACTAAACAGGTGTTTTCTGGAATGGCATGCATTAAATATGCCCAAAAATCTGTTTTGAGGAATTGCTAGTGTTGACTTTAAATTTTTGATTGCTGGAAGTCAAGTTGTAAAGATGGTCAACGTATTTAATCCTTTTCACAAACCCTCTAGGGTATTTGTTTTCACAGTCTCAAGATAATTTCAGGTTAACATGTTAATTATAATATGGTTAACCAGTCTATACTGTGTCTTTATATTCTGTGTACTTTTGCTCGGGGGCCCGCAAAGAAGAACTAAGTCCGCATTTTAAAAAGGCATTTGGAGTGTATTGGCGTTTAGAGTGTGAATTAGGCATCCCAGTGAGAGCTGAATGGATAAACAGAGGCAAGTGACTAACAGGTGGGAGTTTAAAATGAAAACAAACTGAAGTTAGTGTAGGTTGCAGTTAGGGAATCAGACAGCAAGTTAGAATTTAGGAGCCAGTAAAGGTGGAAACCAGCTGAAGTTTAGGTCCCGATATACTGTACAGAGTGCAGAACGTCTGACTGCTTTCTATGTGACCAGTGGTACAGTATGTGCACAGTGCAAGCAACTCAAGGATCCCAGAGACTGGCTATTACAGTTACTCAAAGTGAGGATTGCTAAACTGGTAGATCAATGAGACAGATTTATAGATGTGACACAAAGCTGGCATTTGCAGCCTGCAGCTGTGCCCTTCCTCCCTCCAGGGTTGGAGCACCAAGAAATGTAAAAGGGCAGACTCAGCTTTCATTTACAAGAAAAGTCAGTTTCTAGCCCTCTTCCTCCTGGCAAGCCTTGAAAATGTAACCTTTTCAAACCAATGAATGGCTAGGGTTAAAAGCTTGTCAGTGATCCTGCGTTAGAGATTATTAATGCATCTGACGAAGTGGGTATTCACCCACGAAAGCTTATGCTCCAATACATCTGTTAGCCTTAAAGGTGTCACATGACTCTCTGTTACTTTTTAGAGATTATTGGTTATTCCCTGACAACCATCCATAGCCACAGACCCTTGATTGCTGGAAGATTCCAGTCTAAGTTCACAGCTGTAGGAGACTGTGTTGACCAGGGCATTAGGGTAAGCTCCCTCCCAATCAGCTGACACTGACTGTGACCTTTGTCAAATCTCAGAATTGTCTCTGCGGGATTGGGCCGTACATCCTAAAATCCACCAAAATGAACACACAACCCTGCAGTGGCCTGAGACCTTTTAAGGACAACTGTACCTTGCAAAACTTTTCTAAGTATTGGTCCTGTAATTGCACTAGCAATGGAATCTGCTTATCTCCTTTTTCCATCTGCAACCATAAGGCCATATTATGTCACAGAAATTTAAGTAGACCTCCCTGCTAAAAACACCATGCATGCAAAGCAGTGGTATGAACTGGATTCCTCATTCTTGGATAATTCCTTTCATTTGCATTTCTGGTGTCCCTAGCAAAAATGGCTACATTAAAACTGGAAACACTGTCAACATACCACCCATTACATACCTGATGGATTCCAAATTAGTTATACTCTTTCAGGAAGAAGATCTATGCGTCCTGGATAGTTCAACATACATCTGTATAAGTATAACTCAAAACAGTGAGTGAGTTACCATGTTCTCTAGCATTTTCTCACCACAATTGAGTATGTCCTCACTGCAAGTCCTGCATTCAATTTTTTTTTTCGGTCACATCTTCTCAAAGGGATAGGAATGGAAAAGATCCAGGAGCACACAGCAAAAATGTCTGGAGGATTGGGGAGTGGGGAGTGGTAAAGGGAAGGAAGTACTTAAGTTGACAAGGGATAGAACAAGCTCAGAAGTAATAGAGATAATGTAATGGATGGTACATAGAAGGCCAATAAGGTGCTCCTGTTCACTTTCCCCCATAATAAAATAACTGAAGGGCTCTCAAAAACAATAGGCAGCACATGTACACCTAATAGAAAGAATATATATTTATGCAACTTGTAGATAAACTGTATAACTCTTTGCTGCAGGATACTTTAAAGGCATACAGCTTAGAAAGATTTCAGAAATGGATTACACCTTTAGTCTTAGAATCTAAGCTCTCCAGGACAAGGACAAACTTTTTGTTATATGTTTGTTCAAGACTTAACATAATGGGGTCCCAGTCCTGGACTGGGGACTCTAATCACAACTGCCATACACATAATAATAATACTCCTCTAAGAATAGCATCTGCAGGTAAATTAGTTAAAACCACAAGGGCTGTGAATCCCCATGCTTCAGAATGTAACTGATCACCAGATGGGCCAAGAAAAAATATCCCCCCCCCCAGTACATAGCATTGTACTGCTAGCTGTGTTATGAAGCATCCGGCATTGGTCATCATCAGAGCAAGGGCACCAGTCGAGATGGACCAGAGTTCTATTCCAGTATGGCTGTTTCTATCAACATTCTAAAAAGGTGCTAACATGAAAAACATGCAGAACAGATAAGCTGCTGTAAACTATAAATATCATTTGCGTAGATGCTTTTAAAAATAGATCGAAGTGATTCATCACTGGGCAGTTTTCATACCTATGGGTAACATGATGTTGAGAACAATAATTTGACTGATAGTTTTAGCTTGCTGTTTGGAGAACTGGCCATATCTTTGTTTGAAGAGGTTTGGCTTTTTGGTAATTTAAGTTACGGGTTTCTGTTTGATTTGGTGTCTTGATTAGTTTGCTCTGAGTTCATTTGTACTTCCAAAAATGTTGTGTTAGTTATTAAAAAGTAACCTAGTAGTGCCCCAAGTCATTTAGACATGAAATCTTATTCAAGGTAAAATCTTTGCCAAGAGAGAAAAAAACATCATCAAGGTAATTTCTTACTGTGGTGAAAAAGGTTCTGTTGATATTGTAAAGAAGAACAAGGGGGCTTTGTGTGTTTCTAGTTACAAAAAAAAAAAAAATTGAACTTTTAATGGACTGAGGGAGGATTTGTGTGTGTTGTCTCATTTATTAAATCCATAGTGCTGCAGTATAACATCATCTTAAGATCACCCTATCACCTCCAAGAGAAATATTTGTGGTAGCAACAAATGGTGTGTGTTAGAGGTGTGTGAGAAAATCCTTTATCAGAGGGAATTCAGAATGGTGACTAGTATACCGCTGAACAAATCTCAGCATTGGTGTTTTAAATAGTTTTGCAAACAAATTACATTCAATGGGATTCAAAGAGGGGAAAGGAAGAGCAAAGAGGATGTCTGACCGTTGAATTTCCATGAGTGGATGTTTTAGGAATATTACTTCTAACAAGATTTGCAAACATTTGTGACTTTTTTTGAAAATTACTTTATTAGTTTGGTGATTCAGCCAGGTAGTATTCTGAGACTTGCTTATGCCCCCACTTCTTACACCTTCAGTGCAGAAGCAGAAATGACCATGACATTTAAGGTGATGAAGTTAAAAATGATGCACCCAGTTGGTTGTGTTGTGTAGTATTACCCTTTGGAGAGAAGTCCATCTTTACAATCTAATTGCAGCAGGTTTGACTAATTTACTATGTGATATCTGGAAGTCTACCTGTAGAATCAAGTCATTCTTCACCATTTGGGGGCCAGGCTCCAGCACCTCATTGCTAAGATCTAAAGAAAATGACTTAAATTTTTGAGTTGCGTTTTAAAGAATCTGTTTATTTATATAACCTTTTAAAGAGACTATTTTTCTCATATTTCCCATATTTAAACAGTCATATTCTTTACATGATTTGCTGATTATGGATAGGATTTTCAAAAGCTCCTAAATTATTTAGGTGCGTGTGAAAATCTCACCCTACATGAATTATTATTTATTTGAGGCCTATGGAAACTACAATAATACAATCAGGACGGGTGCTCTGTGGTGCTAAATGAAATGGTCCACCCCATCTTCCTCTGTTGGTCCTTCAGTGAGGTCAGAATATGAAATTTGTGACATCACAGTTCTCTATCATGACAACAGACTGAGATTTCTTAAAATCAGCTCCCCAGGAAGATCAAGTAGTAGCCGCTGGCTTATTCAGGAGAAACGTCTCATTAGCAAAACCAGTTGATTTTCACAGCAGTATTGGAAGGTTTAGACATGGCTTCCATTAACATGAGTAGAACATCTGAGTCTAAATCCCCTGGAATGCTGTGAAAACCTCAACCAAATATCAATTACACTTCATAGTAAGGTACCATTTAAGAAAAGAATATATACATATAGCTATATGGGTAGCTAAGGGAATGTATTTTCCATGAATCTTTCCTCTCACTCTCCTTCTCCCCAAAGAAAAAGTTTTCTCTGCGTATTACCATAATTTCCCCAAAGGTTGTTATGCCACACAAATGAAATTGCCAGCAATAGAGGGGCATTATACAAGGCAGTCCTTTTGCATCCTTTGAGTCTCAGGTTAAGAGCTAAATGGTTTTGACAGCCTTGCTTGGGCCCTCTATCTTACGTAGCCCCAATTATGGTAGTATCTGAGTGCCTCACCGTCTTTAATATATTGATCCTCTCAACACCCCTAATGAGGTAGAGAAGTACCATTATACCCATTTTACAAATGGGGAACAGAGGCAAAGAGCAACTAAGTGACTTGCCCAAGGTTACACAGGAAGTCTGTGGCATTGCAGGGACTTGAACCTCAAGTCTCAGACTAGTGCTCTAACCACTGGACCATCATCTTCCTGTGCAATGAAGAGAATCCCCCACACTTTGGGACTACAGATGGGCAGATCCATAGCTGTGTAAGTTTTTCTTTTACACCAGTGACTGACTGTCCCAGAGTATTGCCCTGCAGTATTTATTTTGGGAGGGCGCACTGCATATAGCAGACAGTAGTTTGTATATTTTCTCCAGATGCTCTTTTTAGATGTCAGCCTAACAATACTTTACATCTGCTAAACAGGAGAGCAAAACTACTCTGTGTATCCTGTTTCCTGCTAAAATGTGTGCCTAAGCGTATGTCTACACTGCTATTAGGCACCCACTGCTGGCCTGTGCCGGCTGGTTCGGGTTTGCGGAGTTCAGGCTCTGATATCCTCCCACCTCACAGGGTCTTAGAGCCCGGGCTCCAGCCTTTGCCCGGACGTCCACACTGCAATTAAACAGCCCTGTGAGCCTGAGCCCGAGTGAGCTGGCACAGGTCACCCATGGGTGTCCAATTGCAGTATAGACATACCCTAACTGCTGAATGGACAGGGGTGAGTTTGAGGGGCCAGCCTCCCTCTTTTTACTGTCTGTCCTGTTGAACCGTCTGCTAGTACTCTTCAGTTTCTTCTGATACAGGGAACACTCCAGTACTGCCAGAGACTATTTTGCGAGGCTAACGCTGTGTGTTAGAGCTCTATTATGTAACACAGATAACACTTAACTGGGACTATCACGAATATGATTTACAGTACACGTTGAATACTTGTCTCAAGAAAGTTAAAATGACATGTGCAGAAACGGAGAAGCAAACAGTTATCTTGTTATCTTGGTCAAATATGTTGCAGAATGCAGCAAGGGTTTTATATTTAGCTTACTTTCCTCTTAGTGTGTAATCTGCTCTTGGAGCTTGTTATGAGCAGACTTTCCTGAACATCTGGAACGGTTCCTGCCCTTCTTTGCCAGGATAGTGAAGCGATTTCAAAGTCGAATGTCAGAAGTACTGACTAATAAAAGTCCTGCTCTTATTTAAGAGAGAAGCAAATTCAAATGCATTGAAGGAGTGGGGCAAGTGAAAATAATGTTTTTGCAAGCAATGGATTATTATTATTACCTGTTTATAATAGTGTCAATGGCATAGCTCATGAGAATGGTTTCTAAACTTTCCACCCACTTTACTTATGGGTAGGAGATGCCCCAGCCATATGTTCCTACTGGGGCTGTGAATGTGAGATTATCTACTGGCCTTGCCTCAGTAACTAGAGATTAGGTGTAGGGGTTTGGCTTGGGGCCAAACAACCCCAAATGTAGTGGTTTGGTGTCTATCTCAGTTAAATAACTCTCTTCTGGTGCAATCCCAACCAATAATTGTGTGTGTGTGTGTGTGTGTGTGTCACAGTAAGTGACACTTATCCTCTCCCATGAAGCAGAGCATCACCAGATCTTGAATGGATTCTCACACTAGCTAGCAGTCAGAACCTGTTTAGTGCTGCAGAACCTACAGAGTTAATGGACCAGAATCTGCTGCTACTGAAGTAATGGCAAAATTCCTGTTGATTTCCGTAAACTGCAGGATTGGGCCTGCTGGTAGGAGATGTAGGAGAAGGGCAGAGGACCAGCGTTGCTTGCAAGCACTGTACTCCGACTCTGTTGTGCCATTTTAATAGCTGTCCTAGCAAAGAGCAGTACTTTTTTTTTGTATAGATTTCAGTTATTTAGCGGTCTGGTCTCCTTTTGAGGTATGCAGCTTTCATTGAGAGTAACTAGCTTGATGAGCGTACACCAAGACAAGACCAGGCTCTTACACTCAAACCTCTGGACATCAACTTATTTCAGTTGTAAATTGCTCAAGTTTTCTCTTGTATTTTTTCCCTCTTACTGTTTGTTGCATAGTATCCTGTCTGCAGCTTCTCTTTTTCTCCTCTGTTGCTAAATTGTGGGGCTAAGCTGTTAGGAAATGGACTTCCTCTCCCAAGAGGCTCAGAGAACTGTATTTATTGCTGCTGCTTAAATTTCCCCCAGGCTGACACTAATCTAGCAGTAACACTTATGAATTTCTTTTACAGATTCCTAATATTTTAGTTACTCTGTAATATAGGGTTGCCACCCATCCGGTTTTCACCTGGACAGTCTGGATTTTGGCTGATGTGTCTTGGGTGACATTTGTGTCTGTTTTTTTTAAATCTGTGAGGAAGAGGCGGAGCAGGAGCGGAGCTTTGGAGGGAAGAGGTGGAGCAGGGGTGAGGCTTGGGCGAAGAGGCAGAGAAGGGGGTGGGAGCTTGGGGGTCCAGTTACCAGGCCTCAGAAAGGTGGCAACCCTACCATAATAGTTTGGGTTTTTTTTATTTGGATTGTGGAATTACAGTTCATGGCCTTTCGCTCTCGTTAGGCTGCCAAGCAAACTTTACTCCACATGCTAAAAATATAAATAACATTAAGTTTATGATGCAGCCGTAAAAGCAATACCATCTGTAGTAAGGTAAAAAGTACCCTGTGGACCTGACCCCTTGCAAGCTATCAATTTGCAGAGCTCGCACTAATTTAAGTCACTGGAGTCCTGAATGCAGAAAGCTTGTAGAGGGTCACCAGGCTACAGGAGGAATTGCTGGGGATAAATGTGTCTTCAGGGGACCCAGAAAGCACAATCTCAATAAAGGCCCTGTCTAGTAACACAAGTTCTTATAATGCCTATGATGGTGGCCCAAATTGTCTTTCTCTCTGCATCGGAATGCAGCAGTTATAATAATTGGAGATAGGCCCAAACCAGATCCAGCTGTAGATTGTCCAGTATTTGGGGTGATTCTAATCTAGGGTTTTGGGTTTGGACCCATCTGTAATAACAACACCAGCGTAATCATGTTTTAACACAAACATTCTGTCATTTCAGTGTTTTGGGCCCTTATAAAAGGGGAGGGTGGGTGGCTTCTCTGGGTATTTCTTTTCAGTTGTGCAGTTAAATGATGATGGATACTCACTCAGCTTTGCCAACCCCAAGCATTAAAAATCATGAGATTGGAAAAAAATGTTGGTCCCTCTTTATTTGCCTTTAGGGTGCACTCACTTTACATTTTCAAACTTTTCTCTGAAACCATGAGGGATAAAAAATTACTACCACTGTTTTTTTTTTTTTTTTAAATGAAAGCCAAGGTTCTCATGCAATCTCTTGATTCCAGCAGCTGGGGCTTTAAGAAAAAAGACTAAAAATCACCAGATTCACAGTAAAACTGAGAGAATTGGGAACCCCTTGATACTATGATGAATACTGATCTCAGCTGAGTTAAACCAGTTTACACCAGTGTGTGATTTGGCCCTCTATGTACATAGGCATGATGCTTGTCATAGGTTCAACGTATTTAATAAATTGCCATTGCATGTACTGGATTTTATTTTTTAACAAAATCAGGCATACAACAGTTGTTAAAGGAATGATGTAATAACTCGTTGTGGTAATAGACACTTCTGTCCTTTTTGTTTTCCATTCAAGCTGGCCTTTGCCGGAGTTTGACCCAAGTCAGATCCGACTGATTGTGTATGAGGACTGTGAAAGAAGAGGGCGAACTGTCTTATTTGACTCCAGCTCTAAAAGAAAAACCGAGGATGTATCCGTGTCGGTGAGCATTGCTAATCATTTAATTGAAACTTGATTACAGTATATTGTATATCTTTTAAAAGTAACACAAGATTAATACGTAAAATGCTTTGTATATATGTTCACATTTCAAACATAAAGATCCACGTTATGCTATTTTAAAATAAATATTGTGTTGCAAAGTATTTGAGCTTCAGTGATTCCCTGCAACAGTGGTCTTTTTATTCTTGGACTTTTTTAACCTTTTCTTTCAAAGAGATGTCTTGCTTTCTTTGGCCTGAGCAATGCTATGTATGGTGACGGAGAGGCAGTGGAAAATTTCTTCTTCTAACTATTGTACCAGCTCTTTAGTGGAAAGTCACTTGAAAACTTTATCTGTTTGGTTTTTCCTTTCATCAGCGGAATGAACTGCTGTTTATTGATCTGTGAATTTGCAATGTAATTGCTATAGCAGGATGAAGGAGGATGTTCCTGGGGGTAGGCACAGGAAAGCTGAGTTCTAGGCCAGCATTACCATAGACTATCTGTGTGAATTCTCTCTGAACCTCATTTTCTCTGTTTTGTAAAATATAAAACGCCTGCAAAGCCATTAAGATCTTCAAATAGAAGTCATTATCTGAGTGCAAATTGGTGGTCATGGTTAGTTTTGCATTAGGATCTCACATACAGCTAAATTCTATAAGTGGGACAATACAATACATTACCGCAAAACCCTTGTCTTCACTTCAGGTTTGAAGATGGTCCCGCCTATTGAAACCCTGCTACTTCTCATCCCAGTTCTGATTGCAGGCTTCCTCCAAATACCTCACTCTAACTCCGGGAAGTAATTTGTGTGGCTTTGGACATGAACTTTCATGACTTTCATAGCTGAATATATCAATTTTATATCCACAGTTCAAGACCTGGATTTCCTTGTTCTTCCTGGGAATTTAGGTGTTAGGTACTTAACACAAGCTTAATTGCAGTAACAGTAGCAAGTGCCACTGCGAAACAGACCAATTTAAATGTCCAAAAGTACATAACCAACAAAATATATATTGGATCTGCCTGTGCTATTGCTGTGCTAATTAAGCAAAGCTTTGTGGCAGTCTGTAATAGGGACCCCCTTGTCCTATTCCTGTTGATTTACTGGAGTCCTCAAAGCAGATCTAAAAAGTGTCTATACTTACATAGCCAATTTTCAATCATTATTGGTTTCATTACTAATACATAGTTCAGCATGACAGCTTGGTAGCGACAGAGTTCCGTTAAAAATAGACTTGTTTCACTAGAGTGACAAGCATCTGAAATCACATCACCACAATCTCTACTTTTTATGCCATTTCTTAACAGGGAAGAAATAGGAGGTAAGGATGCAGGGGAAAAATTGTTCCCAGACTGCAAATCTGGAATGCCCAGTGCTAGCCACTTCATTTATTTTATTGTTGGTCACATTCTTAGTATTTGAAAGGGAATTTATGATGATGCATTTCTTGCCACTTTCCCCAACTTTCATTTCATTGAAGTGAGACTGATTCCGATACTGGCCATCTCATGCAATCTTCCTTCTTTCAGCAAATCTTTGCAAGAGTTATCACATTTTGCAGGTAAAAATGTGCACAACAGTCCTTAACTCAGCATTTGCTAGTGCAGTACAGACTTGTATAGTTACTAGTACATATTGGAAATTTTCAAGGAATTGTGTTGGTTTGATTTTTCTCTCCCATTTATTATGATTTTAACAAGGACACTCCCTGCATATATAAAGTTAGATCTTGGCTCTAAGCACATTCCAAGGCACTCTTGCCCTTTTGCAGTAAGACATTTGTGTGGGATGGGCACTCTCCGCTGTGAAAGAGTATCTGTTAACTGCCTCTCCAAAGGCAATGTCCTCTGCTTTTTCCCTGGATTTCCTAATATGATTAATACCTCTGTGCATTTGCAAATACACTAAGGGGGAAGATTTGTAAAAGCACTCAGCACTGGCCCAACTGCTCCTATTCAAGTAAACTGAGTTAAGCCATTGTTGAGTGATTTTTGAAAATCCCACCTTAAAGCAGCATGTTATCATAGAATGCCTCTTTTTAATATGTAGCTAGCGGTGTAAAAATTGTATTTCCCTGATTTTCTGCTGTGTGTGAAAAGTGTAATGCAACTAAACACAAGGATGATTTAGTAGTAGTGTGCTTGCAGCAGTCCAAGATATACTCAGCTGTCTTTTGTCTGTGCATAATCCCCTGCGTATATCAGAATTGCATTTGATGAACCAAGGGTGAATGTAGTTCAGTCAGCTTAAACCCTATAAAGGGATGATATGGTTATGAAATGTAAAGCACACCTTGGCTTCTTTTCCAGAGAGGCGTGTATTCCAGGCAGGAAAATTTGGTTTAATCAGTCAGTTGGATGGATGCTTGGCTTTAAATTTTGGATAGATGAAGAATTTAAAAGCTGACCCTGATGGTCTTAAATTGTCCTGCAAACCAGCAGTATCCTCTTTTAGTGGGGTCTAATCTAACATTACTGGACATCCTAATAACATTTTTTGTGTGTGGGAAATGTTTATATATCAGAAAGAATGTCTGATGAAATCCTTAAATAATTCTCTTTTGCCTCTTTGCCCTCTGATAATCCAAAAAGCCAAATAAATGAGATTTTGGAATGCTCACAACAGAATTACAGTGAAGGCTAATGGGTGATAACCTTCTATCTGAGGTACCATATGATCGCTGCTATGCTAGATGACTTGAGGGGAAGAAATATATAAACGTTGTATGTTAAAATTTGCACTTGAATGAGGAATTAACTAATTGCAGACATTATGACTTTGCAGTCTGAGGTCTGCATAACTGTCTGCTTTCACCGCACAATGCAAAAATCCATCGTTCTTCCTTGGCTTTACAGGACTGAGAAAATTAAGACTGTTGAAAGAAACAAATGGAATACAAAGAAAGGGACAAATAGACACTCTCCCTAAGGAGTGACTCTGTGTGTTTTATTACTTTGGGATCATAGTACAGTTGATGGCCCTGGTGAAAACTGCCTATCGTTCAGTTTGAAGGAGAGTTGTTACTTTTCCTGGGTCTTATTGGGTATGTCTTCACAACAACAACAAAAAAGGCCTGTGGCCATGGGTCTCAGCGCCCAGATCAATTGGCTAGAACTGGGGCTCACGCTACAGGGCTAAAAATAGCCGTGTAGACTTTCAGGCTCTGGCTGGAGCCTGGGCTCTGAAACCTGGTAAAGGAGTAGAGTCTTGGCGCCTGGGCTCCAGCCTGTGGAAAGATCCAATCCCAGTGACCCTGTTGATCTCGGTACCAACAGGCATTTGACAGCCATTAAGAGGGAGACTCTAGCTTGTCTGAGAGAATCAAGTCTCTTGAATATTTAAGCTTCTACGGTACCAGATGGATTTGAACAGGCCCAATGTCTACCCTGTCATTTTTATTCCTGCAGCACAAACCCGAGTCTGTTGATCCGGGCTCTGAGACTTGCGGCTGCAGGTTTTTTTTGCTGTGTAGACATACCCTTAGAGGGTTAAACTTCTGTGGTAAGGCTGAGAAGGGGCCGCGTGGCAAGGACTGTGCAGGCCGCAGGAACTGAGAATGTTGGCCGAGCAGCGTGCCAGGCATTGTCACTTAGATGTGAGATCCACGTTAGACAGCTGTGATGCCTGGGCACTTGGCGTGTAGGACAGGGCAAAGTGACTTCCTTTTGTGTATCCTGTGCCTTTTTTGGTACTAGGCACAACAGGTTCTTTCCCAACTTTGTCCCCACTGATTAGTCAGCCTTCTGTATCCAGGGGCCTTACACAATTCTTAGATACTGTGCTGGAATTAATTGATGACTATTCTCTTTCCCTACGAGCAGCAGAAAATTAGACAAGGCTTCTTCCACTTTGGTTTTGCCAGTATCTCAGGAGAAAGAGACTGCACTTTTCAGCATTGTGACATCAGATCATGAGAAGATGTATCAGAACAGGAATCATTTGCATACAGAGTACATGAGGGCAGAGTGTGATGAAAAGGGCAGACATTACCAATGCCTTCACTAAATAGCCACACACAACACCTACATCATTCACATGTTATCAGTAGGACCCTACTAAATTCACGGCCATGAAAAACACGTCACAGACCGTGAAATTGGATCTTGTGTGCTTTTACCCTATACCATACAGATAACAGATTTCATGGGGGAGACCAGTGTTTCTCAAATTGGGGGCCATGACCCAAAAGGAAGTTGCAGGGGGGTTGCAAGGTTATTTTAAGAGGGTGACAATACCGTGACCCCTACTTCTGCGCTGCCTTCAGAGCTGGGCGGCCAGAGAGCGATGGCTGTTGGTGAGGCTGCCAGCTCTGAAGGCAGCACCCTGCCAGCAGCAGCACAGAAGTAAGGGTGGCAATACCATGTTATGCCATCCTTATTTCTCTGCTGCTGCTGGCAGCGGCTCTGCCTTCAGAGCTGGGCTCCCTGCCAGCAGCCACCGCTCTCCATCTTCCCAGCTCTGAAGGAAGTGCCGCCACCAGCAGCAGCGCAGAAGTGAGGGTTGCAGTACCACAAACGCGCTACAATAACCTTGTGACCCTCCCCCCACAACTCCTTTTTGAGTCAGGATCCCTACAATTACACCACCGTGAAATTTCACATTTAAATAGCTGAAATCATGAAATTTACAATTTTTTTTTTAAAATCCTATGACCGTGAAATTGACCCAAGTGGCCCGTGAATTTTGTAGGGTCCTAGTTATCAGTCAGTCAGGTGTTGGAAACAGTCACAATACTCCTCCCTGGCAGCTTTGTAAATCTGATCTACTTGCCTTCATAGAGATTTCAGTGTTTGCACTTCATACAACTATGAGGCTTGTTCATAATGACACCTTATTCATTTATTTTTAGGGGATAATGTCTGTCTATCACTTTAATGCCTCCTGGTAGCATCACATCCGAACCTGCTGGATCTCTAGCAGGAGGGTTTCTGCCAATTGAAGTCACCTAAAACAGGATTGGGGACTTCAACAGCAGAGTCCAGGGAAGGGGTAGGGACGGTTTTATGGCCTGCAGCATGCAGGGGGTCAGACCAGATGATCATAATGGTCCCTTCTGACCTTAAAGTCTATGAGTCTATGAGTCTATGAGTCTATGCTCTTTCTCCCCTAGCGTCCTTTCCCTTATTGCTGTTTCCTTCTATCTGCAAAACCCAAACCCAGAGATTAGTTAGAAACGTGCTTCCTCACTGGGTCCCAATGAAAATTTATGTGCACACGAGCAGGAAGAATGTTCCTTAGAAATCCTTGAAAAACTAATATCCGACCTGGTTTGAATTTGGATGCAAATATGCAATGGAAAGACAGATTTTCCACCCCTATTTTAAGGTATAGGCCCCAGAGGACAGAGTCAGTGCTGAGCTCTCAGCCTTCACTCTGTATTTTCTGATGTTTGAGCTGAGTGCTTGACTTCCCAACCTTGACACTGCATTTACATTGGCCATTTGCAGGGACCACACAGTTCTGTACTCAGCTGTTACTGTTCATTATTTATATAGAATCATGAATGTGTATGGCATGTAAAAACAACCAGCAATGCAAGGCGCCTGCCCCAAGAAGCTTACAGTCAAATTTGACAAGGACACCACAGAAGTGATGCCACAAAATGGAGGCGAGGGAGGAGGTCAAAGTAAACGCTAGGAGGGGAATCCTGCATGAGTGCTTTCCCCAGAGAACAGAGTGCATGTGTTTTTTGTTTTTGCCATTATGTCTTGTTAGTTACGTTTTTGCTTTGTGTTGTCCTTTGGTGGTTTATGGCTCAAAGATTAGTGGGTGAAGGGCATTCTCAAAAAGGGATTTGACTGAAAATGGTTGCTGACTGGCACATGAGACGTGGAAGAATTTTCTAAGCATAAGGGGAAACCTGCAAGGAGGTGTGTAGTGAAGAAGGTTAAAGAATGATAATAGAGGGAATGGGAGAAGGAGGAAGAGTCAGAAGGAATGAAGGCAGAGGCTGAGAAAAGGAGTTTGCAGTAGACAAGGCAAAAGGGAACCAAGTTGTTGAGCAGTTGTGTTGGAGAGGAAAGGGTGGAGCTTAGAGATGCTGCAAAGGAACAAGATGTGACGACAGCTGGATTGGACTTGGGAAGGAGTAAACGAGAGTCTAGCATTAGGAGTTTGGATGATGGAGGACAATGGAGTTTGTCAGAGTTTTAGGGTAACTACACCTGTATCCACCCCCCTTCCCCAACACACACACTCTGTGGTCCGCTCCAGGAAGGCCCAGTCAGGTACCAGACTTCCAACCATGCCACGTTTCTGGGTAGGGATATACAAGCCACTCTCTTCTGACTGGTGCCATATACTGTGATATTCCCAGGAAGCTAGTCTACCTAAAGGCCAGTGCCTGTGCTTTGCTTTCTTTCCGAGGGCTATGACCAGTGTATTGCCAGGAGTTACTCGTAATCACATTGTTCTTTCTAAGCAGCATACATTTATTCCTGGGGTAAAAGCATTACAGAAGAAACATTTAAAAACAATAAAAGTTCCTACACGCTTACTAATGTACCAGAAACAGCCCATCAATGTTATGGGGTCCTGGTAGACCAATGTTCTTACAACCCCTCCCTCTAGGATCAATGGTCCTGTCTGTTTGCTGAATCTAAAGAAAGACCCTAAGTCTGTTTATACTTAGCCTTTATATAGCCCAAGTTTTCTCTTTGTCCCTTGGTCTCTGAGAAACCCAGTTGGAAGAAATATATGCAAACTACCACAGGGGTGGAACCTCTCTGGGGTTGTTTACAGTTTCAGTGATGTGCCTTAATCATCCTGCCACTGTCTTTAGTTCCTGGAGGAGCTGTGGTAACCCTCCCACATAGAGCAGAACACATTCATACCTAAACCATTCATACATTTAAATTCAGTGGTCCCCAAAGATACTACATGGAGTTGCATTATGTGTCAGAGAGTTACTCATAAGGCTGGGAAGAGCAAGAGGGTTTGGGGAGCCGCTGAGTTTCATTTTCACCGCGCTGCATAGGCCACTGTTTCTGGTGCAGTGACACTTAACCAAATGCTAGTGCAGTCCGTGACCTCCTCATTTGGAATCTTTGACTCCAACTGCCACACTGGTTAAAAAGCATAAAAAGGCACATAATTTTCAACAGGATTACCCACACATTTGATTATGCTTAAGCATAGGGTAAGTGTTGGGCATTACATTGCTTAAGGGATTAGTAACAGAATATGGAGCCATTTGCCTGGAGGTGACCTGTGAAATTGAGATGATGGTCTCAAACTGTTTCCTCGTGGACAAGTTTTCGGGGAGCAAGAGACTACTGTTACAGTTGGCATCTCTGCAGCACAGAGACTGAATCCTGCCATCTCAGCCCTCAGTATTGATGGGCCAGCAGAGGGATGTTTTTCCCGGTCACTGCTCCTGTTTGTCTTGTAAATACTTGCAGGAGTTAGACGACACTGGGAACAAAGCTGACAACTTTCAGGAGTGCTACCTTCACTTTAAAAAACACCTGGCAGTTGAAAAAATGTGCAACAATCTAATATTCTAGGCGGATGCACTCATATTTTTATAGCCGCAGTTCAGGACATCCAGCAGCAATTCAGGCTGATGTTCATAAACTGTGAGAGTTAATTTCTCTAGATTCGTTTTTCCTCAGCTGTTTCTGAGGATTCAAGTAGCCTGGCTCTTGGATGGACAGTTCTCAAGCGATGGCAGCTTAGTGTTCTTTTTGGATAGTTGGTTTCTTATATTGTCCCCATCGCAGTGAAATCTGAGCACCTACTATGGCAGACAAAAGAATAAAACGCATGATGAATGTTCTCTCTCTCTCTCTCTCTCTCTCTCTCTCATGCGCAACTCCCCCCCCCCCATCACACTGTGTGGCTTTGGTCCAATACCCTAGGTCCCCCTCAAATGGGATTTTTCTACCCTACTCTCATTTTTGGTGCTTCCAACACCTGCCTCAGGAAACTCGTCCTTCCTGCAGTTGCTGAGAGTCTGACTTTTGGAGTCCTACAGCCTTCCAGAGCCTTCTCCCTGTTTTCTTTCACAGACTTTCTCTCTGTTTTATTTCAGGCCTCTCTAGTCAGTCAGGATGCAGCTTGCTCCAGGGCCAGCCTGAGTTTGGTTACGCTCCCCTCTCCCAGCAGCTCTGTTACTTCTGAGGTGTTGGAAATGCTAGCTCTTCTGTGTAGTCCAGTCTGAGTTCCGTTAATGGAGACCTCACTTCTACGGCAATTCTCCTTTGGGGCATGGTGAGGCATTTTATCCACGTGGGGATCAATAGCTCCGAAACCAGAGTGCCTTACCTATACAGGCAGGAGAAGAAACCTTCCCCACACTCATTTACCCTGACTTTCCCATGAGTGTCTGCAAAGGGTTCATCCCATTGATTCTGGCTTCCCATAACTTCAAAGATTCAATTATTTTCATTTTAATCTTGTTCTGTTTAATTCGTGGTGGGAGAAGCAAAAGCTTGTTCCCTGTCCATACGATGAAGAGTTTATGGAGCCAGGGACAGTCCATTGTAAAACCATCAAGGGGTTTAGCAGGATCAGGCATTGCGGGGGCAGGTTGGGGAAGACGATTTAGGAAAGAGCCTGCTGCAGATGTACGTGGTAGAAGTCCAGAAGCAAGGCCACTGGGGTGAAAGCTGCTTCATAGTGGGTCTTTAGTGCATATCTATCTGCAGCTGAGTCTTGTCAGCAATTTGTGCATAAGAACTCTGGCCGGGGGATGCAAAGACCCCCTTTCCCAGCTCCCCTTTCTGGCAACTTTGTGCATGGCAGAGATTTGCTAGCAGTATTTTATCTAGAGACTCGATTTGCTGCACTATGTACATTTGGGAAGAAAGAGAATAGGTTTGAAACTTTTGTTTGTGCAGCTTATTAAATTCTGTAGTTACCTCTTTATTTTGGGAAATCTGACTTGAAAATGCTTGGAATATTCTACTGGAACACAAGTGGGCCTATTCCCTTGTTGCATAATATCTAGCAATTTGTAGCATCTAATATTTCATTGACATTCAAATTCCGTAACTACAGAGAGGAGGCGCATTACCGATACTTGATCTCATAGTCCAGTGGGTTACACTTAAGCACATGCTGGATTCTAAAATTGCATGTTCCAAAATTTGTCAGTGTTCTGCGTTTTACAGATGATTTGCTACTTGTAAGCTGCTGACAGATGGTATCTAAAAGATCTTGAACATTTGACCTCTTTTACTTCACAGGTTCCTTAGTTCATTTTGCGTTCCACTGCAAAGATCAAATGTCTGTTCTCCTCTAGTATTTAAATTAGGAAACTATAATTTCAAGACGGATCTCTTCAGCGGATCTGGGAAAAGCTACTATGCTGAAAATAGTCAAGTGCTAGTGAAGAGAAATGATTAGGTTTTGCAAAATGTTCACTTTTTAAACTGTCATTTAATGCACAGAAGTTTTTCCCTTTACATAAATGCATTTAATATATTTCTAGCCTGAAGTAAGCCAAGTTATTATCACATCTTCTTATGGGAACTTGCAACATCTGATGGAAAATGTAAAGCTGAAATGCGGTTTGCCTGCACAGGCTGCTGTAACCCTGTGGATTCAATGTGGTTTTTTATCACATGATGCCTAGCCTAGCCCAGGACATTGTTATTTGTCAGAGATAAAATGCAATTCTAGTTCACGAGTTCCTACTAAAGTCAGATGATTATCGTTCACATGTTCCAGGCATTGTGTACTAGGCGTAAGCCAAAAATATGAGCCACTAGCAAATCTACACACTGCATGACTTCAGCGTGCTTCCCATAAGGATTAGTGTCATAATGGGAGGTGGTTCCTCTGAGAGGGAACTTGTACCAGTGGCTAAAGCACAAGCCTAGGGGTCAGGAGAATGGGTTTCCATTCCCATCTCTGCCACAGACTCACTAGTTTCTCTGTATGTTTTTCCTTAACCTTTCCCACTGGAGTAGCTTTACGCGTGGTAGCAACAGTGCAAACACTAGTGTGGGCAACTTGATGGAAAAATGTTAGTGAGGGCATGAGCCCTGTCTACACTTGGGGCCAGATTATAGCAAGCTGGTGGCCTACATACAGCATGACACATGGAGCCCCACACTCCACTTGCACTGGCCTCTACCCCGCCCAGGGAGGGAGGGGCAGAGACATGTGCACCTTTCTCCCTCTGCTTCACCTCACCTTCCCCCAGGAGCAGCAGGGGACCATCTTCTCCCTGCACAGGGCCAATGGTGGGAGTAGGAGTGGCAGGGACCTAGCAGGGCCGCCCAGAGGATTCAGGGGGCCTAGGGCAAAGCGGGGGAGCTGCAACGCTTGTACTCACCCTGCGGCGGTCCAGGTCTTCGGCAGCATTTCGGCGGTGCGGGGCCCTTCAGTCGCTCCGCGTCTTCGGAAGCACTGAAGGACCCGCCGCTGCTTAAATGCCGCCGAAGTCCCGGACCGCTGCCGGGCCAGGGCCCCTGCGGGGCCCGGGGCCTCAGGCAAATTGCCCCACTTGCATGCGCCCCCCCCCCCCTCCCCGGGCGGTCCTGGGACCTAGTACTTATCCTGGCAGCTGGCATGTATCTGCTTGGATGAATGGGCTGGGCCTCCCTGCACTTTTTTTCCTTCTGCCAGCTGACACATGCACAGAGCCCCCTGTTGAGGTGGTGTTGGCAGGACGCCCATCCCATTGAGATGCCTGGGGTAATTCACACCTCTCAGAGCTATTGTTTCTGGCCCTTTGCAGACTCTGCTTACACTTGGGTTGCATTTTCAGGCTTTTCTTCACAACTGTTAGGGCTCAAAAGCCGAATTTTTAAAATTGTTATCTGCATCTATGAAGTGCTATGCCAACCACAAGACTATATAAACACTTACTAGTATGTACGTAAGGTGGGGAGAAGGCAGTTGGAATATCTTGTTCCTCTCCCTGTATTCACCCCTTTCTTTGCCACCCAATCTCCTGCTCCTGTGCCCAGTAATTATTCTGTGTAAAACTTCAAAGCAGCTTCACTGCCTGCAGTTTCTTAAGAAAATGAACAAGGAGTGTTGTATTAGCTCCCAGTTCAGTTTTCTAAGTAAAGCAGCCCAGCCTCCTTCCCTGTAGCAAGTCTGGAGAAGAAATAAATCCTCATTCTGCTTAGTGTTTGCCTTGGCATATAACCTTTTTGCCACTAAATATGCTTCCTAAACTGGGAATACAAGACCAGATCATTCCAGTGCCATTAAACAATGATTGTAGGGATGTGAAATCTAATGACAGGCATGTGGTCTGTGTTTCAGAAACTCTGTAGTGATGCTCAGGTGAGAGTCTTTGGGAAATGTTGCCAACTGAAGCCTGGAGGAGACAGTTCCTCTTCATTGGACAGTTCCATCAATTCATCCTCTTCGTCTTCCGATACGAAAGAACAATGCCCAAAATACCAGGTGAGAATTCTTTTATATTATTTCAATCTTGTCAAATTTTGCAACAGATGTATCGAATGTTTTAAAATGCTTAAAATTAGAGACGGCCTGAGGCAGGAGTTTTTCTTCAAGGTTTAGACTAAGGTCGCAGTTTGATCGTGAATCGAGACTATGGTTTTGGGTTCGAGGGCACTAAAACATAGTAAACTGTTCTCTCAAGAGCGCTGCCTTGAATGGCAGAAGTATCTCCATAGTATGAGAGGTCTGCCCTTTTGGGCCATATCTGAACAGGACCTGGACAATAATTCCCATCTGTGAAATGAGACTTGGGACTGGACCCATAATGGTAGGCTGGGACATTTTGTTCCTTTGAGTATTTGGACCTGTATGGGCCCTTCTCTAGTGACAGACCCTAGGCTTCATGATATTTTTAAATATTCTGAATTACAAATATATTTGAAGTCAAATGTCCTATGTCAGGGGAAACTTTAAAAAAAAAAGGTAATGTGGCAACAGACAGCTGTAAATCTGTAGATGAAGGCTATGTAATAGTGCTATATAACTTGAGTTAAATTTTACAAAAGTGTGGAGGTTTTGGTTACAAGAGTAGCCCGAGTCATCTGACACGGATATATTTCTGTCATCTCAGCTTCCATGGATCACAAGCATTTTATACTAAGCCATCCTAAAATAGAACTGAGCCTTTATACTCTTTGTAATGAATTAATTGCATGTTTGAGGGAAGTTGCCCCTTACACAACTTATTTTGAGGTACAGTACTACTGATGTCTCAGCCCACCAGTGATATAGATGAACAAACTTTCTGCATTGATTTTATCCATCATCACATTAGCTGTTGCTATATTTGACCAGAAATGTATTCCCTTTGTCTTTTCTTTCCCATACAGCTCTTCTCCATAGCTTCAATAAGGTGACTGAAGTCCTATTTGCCCTTTCGTCCTTCTTGGAAGGGTATTTTGTGTGGTTTTGAGAGGAAGAGCTGTTCCATTTCTCTTGGTGTGCTTCCTCTGGCACAACATAACCCCCCCCAGTGTCCTATGTAACCAAGAGACCATTATGCTCCCCAATGTCTAGACCAGGGGTCAGCAACCTCTCAGAAGTGGTGTGCCGAGTCTTCATTTATTCACTCTAATTTAAGTTTTCGCGTGCCAGTCATACATTTTAACATTTTTAGAAGGTCTCTTTCTATAAGTCTATAATTTGTATGTAAAGTAAATAAGGTTTTTAAAATATCTAAGAAGCTTCATTTAAAATTAAATTAAAATGCAGAGCCCCCCCGACCGGTGGCCAGGACCCAGGCAGTGTGAGTGCCACTGAAAATCAGCTTGTGTGTCGCCTTTGGCACGCATGCAGAGGCTGTCTACCCCTGGTCTAGACCTACAGCTACTTATTTCTCTTCTCAATTGGGCAGGCTCTGTACAAACACTGATTAGCATTGGAGAATAAAGGTGTGATATATATGTGTATATATAATGTAGTATGTGCAACCTTTGCAGTTGCAAAGTGGAAGTCCCAATAACATAATGCTAATAGCACGTTTTATAATAGTTTTATTTAAATATATGTGACTATGATGTAGGTGATTTAGAAGATGAAATATGGTGCTTTGTCCCAGGCTGCTGTGTGGTTTTCTGATTGTGTCCCATCTAAAGCACTCACAAATGTCACTAGAATACATTCAGATGCTTCTAAATAAGGTCTGATATTGCTAATACTTGTAGAGGACTTCCCACAGGAGAATGTACTGTACCTGGTAGTGTTTGCAGGATCTTGCCCTAGTATTTTTTTTTCCTCATCCAGGCTGAAGGTTTGTTTGATCATGAGACCCGGGTTTTACAACTGTGTTGCAATTCTGTTTATATGTGTAGAAGGTTATTTTGTGCAATATGTGCAGTAAGTAGAAATTTAAAATGCTACAAATTTACCAGTCAGAAATGTGATTTCCAAATCATGCAAATATTACTGACTCTAATATGCTAGTGTGTAATAACAAACACTTGCAATTTATTTATGATCTGTTTTTATGTGAGCTCAGAAATTTGAGCAAGGGAATTGGTTTGTTTCCAAGTTGTCATTCCCTAGAGTCGTGCCCTTTTGCCATACGCTCTTCAGTTATTACTCATACGAGTTTTTAATTTTTAACCCCTTTTCTTGGCTGATCGCACTTCACTTTGGTCTTTGATGACCTCTATTTTCTAGAACTTGGAGGCCCAGGTGGTTGAACAGCAGCAAGGTTCTCACAATAAATGTAGGCATCTGTGGTAATGCAAGGTAGAGTCCTCCTCATTAGGCACGTATGAAGGCCAAACCAAAGCAGGGCATCTCATCAGGATCTTTGTCTTTGGCAGTGCCTCTTCCCGATCTTGCAGGGGAAAGACAACCCCCCCTGTAATTAGGTTTGAAATGAGTAGATTTTCACTTTTCATGATTTTTGATAATAAATTTGTGTCCGGGTATTTCCTCCTCTCCCTTCTCCCCCCCCCCCCCCTCCAGTTTTTATTGACTTAAATTTTCGCACTGGCAGAAAGTTAAAAACAAACCATCCTCGAATGCTTTATATTCAAAACATAAGCACTCCTGCAATTTATATCCAGAGATAAAAATCATCATCATTGTGCCTGATAGTTTGTAATGATCATTATTCAGTGTTCCATGTACAAAAGTACTTTTCTAGAGCCACGCTCACTTTTTTTTAGGCTCTTGGGTGTTATTTACTGATTAAAATCTAATCTTTCCTAGACTACCTGCAATGCACCTGGCCAATTAGGCAATATGATATCATGGGAGATGAGGATGGGAATTTAGCCATGATCCAGTTTTTGCCGTGACACATGAAGATTAATAGTCCTTGTAATTATATCCCCATTTTTATAGTGGTAGTTGCTATTTTTATTCATGCCCCATCTTTTTTGGGCTCCTGGAGTGATAGTGAGTTGCAGAAGTTAGGTATTCTGTTAAAATATTATGACCTTAGTAATGGATCTTTTTTGCAAACCGCTTTGAAGATTCAAAGAGCTTTTGAAAGTGTTATGTTTTAAATGAGTTGTCTTTGAGTTTCATAGTATCTCCTTGTTCTTATTTTGATGGGTAGGGTAAGTAGAAGAATTCAGTGGCCTTCTTTACATATTCATTATTTCTGGTGAGGATCTGGAGGCCTGGATTCTATTTCTGATTCTGCCATTAGCTCACTCTGTGACATTGGGAAAGTCGTTTAGATTTAGGCCAAACTTGGTTGTTACTTAAACCCATATTTAGTCACCTAAATAATTAGTCTAACTTTTCCCAGAAGGTGCGCAAACCCAGCTCCCATAGATTTCTATGGGAGCTGTGCATGCTTAGTACCCTGTGAATATCAGCGCACTTAAGTATCTAATTTTAGGCACCCATATTTGCAAATGTTGTTCTAAATTCTTTGCTCCGCCATCTGGAGTTAACAAAGTCAAAGGATGTGGCTTGTTGTTGTTTTGCCTAGTGCCCAAGTACAGCAGCTCTGAAGTGTCTGAGCTTCGGGAGTCCTTGGGGCATTTAATTTAGTCAGGGTCAGGCACAGCAAGCGGGGAGCCAGAGGAACTGCCGGCAAAAAAGAACATGAGTACAAAAAGTGACCCTGCTTACTTATGAATATGATTGGAAAGACAGCACATAGAAACTCATGTCACTCTTTCCTCTCATCTATCAGCTGCAAGAACATCTTCAGTTGATTGGCCTGGGTAACTTTTTAATTTTAGACTGAAGATTTTTGCTTGTTGTGTGCAATACTTTATCTAGCATATGATGTTACGTGTCATTCCTCCTTTGTGCTCAATCAGTATCGCTTATGGCAAACTCTCACCAGTCAAGTAACAGGAAATGCATGATTACTCATGACGTCATATGCTCTTTCCTTGTACTGAAGGAGGCAATCAGCACAATAACAATAGACAGAAGTGTGTCAAATGCAAAATATTATGCACAGGTGATTGAGTCAACCCTTAACTTGTCAAGAAGCCATTGGTCCAGCCTGTCCAAAATCCATGATCTCCATAGAACGATCAGCAGGAAACACATAGCTCTTCAACTCTGATGATCTCGTAAAAGAAAAGTTTAGGCTCTAAGGCCCTCATTCAGGAAAACACTGAAGCTCATTCTTAACTCCAGGCATTTGTTTAAGTCTCGTTGACTTCTGTAGGGATGCTTTTTGGTTTGGGACCTATGACCTGATGTCTGTGTCTTTATACACATGGTATTACGCCCGCAGAGATGGATTATGGCCAGGATTCTGTTTGGATCAATGGATTAAAAAGAATGTGTTTTGAAAACCGCAATTAATTATTATTTTCAGGTACTCACAATTAATTGGACTTTTAAACACCCAGATACTTCTTATTTTGGAATATTTACAAATATTTTAATTTATAGAAAAACGCTTTCAGTTCCCCTTTTAGAATTCCTACTTCATTTTAAAATCTTATTTCCTCAATATATGCCATTCAGGGGGCACCATATTTGTCCTCTGAACTGCCCTCTGCTGGAATCTAGAAAAAAACAATTGCTCAAACTCCTAAACATTACATATACAGTAGAGCCTCAGAGTTAACGAACACTTCAGGAATGGAGGTTGTTCATAACTCTGAAATGTTCGTAACTCTGAACTTCCGGTTCCAAATGAGGTGTGTGGTTGACTGATCAGTTTGTAACTCTGGTTTTTATAACTCTGAGGTTCTACTGTACATTGTGATCCAAAGACTCTTGAAGTCAATGGAAAAACCTCATATGAACTTCAGTGAACCATGGATCAGGCCCTAAGAAAGCAATCGAACAAACTCTGTGAGTCTTCGCTTTTATACTTGGAATATTTGGGAAACAAGAATTAACATCCCCTGATTTGTCTAATATGCAAAGAAGGTAAGTGAGCATCCCTACTCATACCACACTGCAAGAACTTCTTTGCATGTTCAGTCTTAATCTTCGGCTAAAAAAGATTTTCCAAACCCACGTGTTTTTCAATAAGTACTTGTATACTGTGATGCTATTGCACTTTCTCCATATGATAATCCATGGTTTCTTTATTATATTCTATAATTCAGTCTAAGTTTTTCCCCATGCATTGACAGACATGATATCTGGTATTACTATGGTGTCGGCCTGTCTGATATTAGTGAAGTGTTGAGTTTTGTATGTGATGTGAAATTATGTTTACTAAAAGTAATTTGAGGAAATAATTTCTGTAAAAGACACACACACATACTAATTTAGAACAGTACACAACCCCCTCCTCTCATCTTCCTTTCTGATGGGGCTGAACTTAACCCAGATGAACACTCTACTGTTTAGATTAATGTTACTGAATGCCATTGCCTGGTGCTTAATCATGAAAGTGTACATTATCCTTTATAGCGACACATTCAGCTGGTGCCAAGTGATTTAAATCTTTCTTAACCAGGTGTTAAATATGTGTGAAATTCTGAACTGTGGTATTTTAAGGCAGAAGTTGCCAAATAAAGATTAAAAGGAGATGGAATGCAGCAAATCAGAGCTAGTCAAATTATTTGTTACAAATTTAGCCCTATTTTCATAAGTGCTTACTGTTGTAAATAATAAAAATAATTTATATTGCAGTAGAGTCAAATAGTCCCAATTAAGCCTCATTGTGCCTGGCACTGTACATGATTATTGTTATTCTTCATTATTCGCGTATAAAATCTTTGGGACCAGGAAGATGATGAAGGGAAGTCTAGTACTATGTGTCTGTACAGTGCACAGTACAATAGGACTCCATTCTTGGTTGGCTCTTTGGTACAACATAATAAACAGGATTAATAATAACTAACTGAACAGTTTGTGTTGCAGTAAGGTTTTACCTGAGTGGGACGCAAATCCAGCTGAAGAATCCAACTTTTTTATCCGAGCATGGGACTGGCACTGTTGCTAAGAGTGGCAGAGTTAACCTTACTGCAACAGAAGCCGCTCCGTTAAGCCATTATTTGAGGACGGGTAGGTGCACATAGAGCTCAAAACCCCAGTATGACAGATCTCGGTGAAGGCCAAAAGGAAGCTGAGAACTGGAGACACTGAATCCTGACAACCAAATCTGTAACAAGAGTAGGCACATTCAATGTATTTACTATGTGTAGTATGGAAATGTTGGCACAAGTGACCAGAGAAATGAAAAAATACCACCTGAACATACTTGGTGTCAGTGAGATGAGGTAGGCGGGGAGTGGCAAGGTGGTGCTACAATCTTACACTGAGGAGGAGGAACCCATGAAAGAGGTGTAGGAATTATGCTGGATAATATCACAGCGAAAACCCTGCTGGCTTGGGAACCAGTGAATGACGGAATAATAACAGCCAGACTGCAAACAAAACATGTGTACAATAATCCAAGACTTTGTCTACACTAGAATTTATGTCAGTATAACTTATGTCGTTCAGGGGTGTGAATAAGCCACCTCCTTGAGTGATATAAGTTACACTGACCTAAGTGTTGTGTAGACAGCACTACTTTCAGCAGGACAGCTATTGCCGCTCGTTGGGGGTGGATTAATTAAGTCAACGGAAGAGCTCTCTCCCATCACCATAGAGCATCTGCACTGCAGTGCTACAGCTGTAAGCTCTGTAGTGTAAATGTAGCCCAAGTATATGACCAACAAATGCATTAGACAACAGTGAAAAGAATACATTCTACAAGCAGGTGCAGCAAGTATTGGATGACATCCCTAATCAAGACATCAGTTTGATGATAGGTGACTTCAATGCACAAACTGGCAACAACTCGATTGGCTGGGAAGGTGTCCTGGGCACAGCAGCAGAAGGCATCCAAACTTATAATGATGAATGGCTCTTGAAACTCTGTGGCTCAAACACCGTAAAGAGAGGCCATGTGCATATATCTAAGAGGTGAGCATCGTCTTTGAGGGATGTCAGAGTCAGCAGAGGAGCAGATGTTGGCTCAGATCATTATCTCTGAGAGGCTACATTACAACTTAAACTCAAAAAGACCACAAAGATGGACAAAAAGAATGTTACAGCAATAGAGAAGTTCCAGGACAAAGAAATGCAGATCAGATTGCATTTAGCAACTGTTCCAGTATTTTACAGAACCAGACTGATGGAAGTCTGGAAGACAGATGGTCAACCTGGAAGAAGACGGTAGTCGAGACAGCAGAGGAAGTAGTGGGCCTCCAAAGAGGGCAAAAGTAAGGTGGATAGATTATTACATCTGGAACATGGGCAGCAATTGACAAACAGAAAACCCTGAAGGCAAAAAAGGAATAGTGGAAGACACAGGCAGAACTCTTAGAGGTAGATGCAAGATGCAGAGTTAAGGACAAAGAAATAAAGAAGAAATTCAGGCAAGATAGAAATGTCTGGTTCAGAAGAAGGCCGCAGAGGCAGAAGCAGCAGCACAAGAGAGGAGATTTCAAGCAGCTCTATAGACTAGTGAAAGACCTCTCAGAAAGACTAGGGGCTGGTCCACACTAACCCCCCAGTTCGAACTAAGATACGCAACTTCAGCTACGTGAATAACGTAGCTGAAGTCAAAGTACCTTAGTTTGAGCTACAAAGTACTTACCGCGGGTCCACACCCGGCAGGCAGGCTCCCCCGTCGACTCCGCGTACTCTTCTCGCGGAGCAGGAGTACTGGTGTCGACGGCGAGCACTTCCGGGATCGATTTATCGCGTCTAGACAAGACGCGATAAATCGATCCCAGAAGAGCGATTGCTTACCGCCGAACCCGGAGGTAAGTATAGACATACTGTAGGTCATCACAGGTGATGCCCATCAATGACTGTCATGGACAGATGTTGAAAATGTATGAAGAACAAGCCTGGAAAGAATATTTCCATTCCAGATTAAACTGTCTAGAGCCAACAATAATGCGCAGATTTGAGTGAAATGCCAGTGCTAAATTAGAAATAGAAGAGGGACCAATAACGCCCAATGAAATTAAAGAAGCCATCAAAGGCCTCAAACAAGGGAAACGCCTGATGCTCATAGAATTCAAGCAGATGTACTGAAGTCAGGAGGGAAAATTCTGCCTGAGCAGCTAATAAAACTCTGACGAAATACGGGTGAAAGAACAAGTGCTACAAGACTGGAAAGATGGTATTATTGTGGCATTATGAAAAAGGGTGATCTTATTCAGTGCATGTTATCACCTGGGAAAAAGTACCACAACTAGTGAGTGACAGTAATCAGTGGAGGAACTGAGAGCTTACAACCTAAATATAAGACAAGAGACAACAGGTGGATACAACAGATGTGGGAGGAACACAAGATAACAGTGACACAATTATTGTTAGTGTAATAAGCAGCAGACACGGCATACCTACTGCCTAGCCTTTGTCAAATATCTGGTAAATGGCAGAGCGAGATTTAAGGAGAGCCTTTGAAGCAGGACAAAATAGTGTCTGTTTGGATTTTTATGGGGAGCTCCTCCCAATGCATAAGGGGTGGCCTGGGCAAAAGCACTAAGGTGTTTGGGGGACGATTGGCTTGATGAAGGCTGGCTGGCATCATTGGCAAGGCAAGGGTGGAGGGTTGAAGGCTTGATTGTACATAAAAGATTATGGATAGGGTGGGGCTAATCCATGAATGGCCTTAAAAGTGAAGACCTAGTTTTTGTTTGCAGTGGAAAAGGGAGAACCAGGGGAGGGGGAATAGTTTGTGACCACATTTCAGTGGTCTGTGAACTGTTTTTGTTCAGCAATTTACTATTCGTTATTCAGTGGTCACTTTAAGTCACCTGATATTTTTTTTTCTGTTTCTTGTCTGGATAATTGAAACTTTTTAAAGAGGAAAATGATGAATTACAAATAACTTACTGCTAGTAAAAAGATTCAGATGGAAAATGATTGTTACGAAAGTTTGTGAGACTTTTGGTATTTGTGAACTGTTTCACAAATACCAGAGTGACTTTCTGAATACTCATGAACAACAACTCATAAGATTGTACGAATAACTGTGAATCAAACTCATCAATAATTTATTTGAGCATAATTACAAATCCCTTTTTGCCTCACTAGGTCACCTCTAGAAATGCTTTCTGTACTGTTATGTGTAATATTGCCTAGACTACTTAGGCCTTCTAATTTTCTTTATAATTACCTATGTTGCAAACAGGAGAAATCTTAATTGGGAAGATAGGTTGCATAGCAGTCTGTTGGAATTGTACATTTTTATAAACAAGTTGCATTTCATACAAACCTGCCTGTGGCTGTAGAATTCTGCCCCTTAATCTAGGCCTTGAAATTGGGGACTGATCCCTTATCAATTCCTGAGAATATATCATACTCCACTCCACCCCTTGTGACTCAGCTGTGTCTTCAGTAACAACTGCCAGCAGCCAGTACTGAAATGCACTGCACCTCCCATAGAGATAGGTTTGTTGTGTTAATTGTACTGATTGGTTCAGTCCACAAACCCACCTTAAGATTGCTTCTTGGAGTAGAACTTATCTCAGTCAATCATAGGCTTTTAAATGGCCTACACCATGGTGTGTTGCAACTGTACCTGATATTTGCATCCATCAGAGCAAAGCATTTTTTAAATATTTTTCCTTGTTTCTGTGTTGCCTTAATTGAAATGCTCAAGTGTATAACAAAATAATTAACTGATTTGTTCTGCAGGGTTCTCGATGCTCCTCTGATGCCAATATGCTCGGGGAGATGATGTTTGGCTCTGTGGCCATGAGCTACAAGGGTTCTACATTGAAAATTCACCAGATCCGGTGAGACTCATTCTGGGTTTTTTTTGTTTGTTCGTTTGTTTTTAACTGATGTCCTTTTCACAAGATTCTGTATTGGGGTAAAATTGTTATTCAACTGAATGTTCCCAATGCAGAGCAGAGGCAGTTTCTAGGTACAAATAATATTTATCCCGATAATGTTTTAGACATATAATAATGCTAGGCTAATTGTTGTGCTATACATTTAAGCCTTTAAAATCTGAAGGGATGTGAATGGAGGAAAAAAAGGAAGTCTTGGGACAATAGTTCTGTACTGATCTCTTCCTTTTTTGTCTCATAGCTCCCCTCCTCAGCTCATGCTTAGCAAGGTTTTTACAGCTCGAACTGGAAGTAGCATCTATGGAAGTCTAAACACGTGAGTACATTAGAAATAGATTCATTAGTCTGAGTAGCTGAACCTAAGCATTACTTGGAAGAGAATTCTGATAATGTCAGGAGCCTCAAAATTCTTTTTTCTACATCACAAGGACTTTGTATTGTTTCCTGTGACTTGCCTCTCCACTGTTTGCTTGTGGTCATCTCCACCTCACCTTGCCTTAAGCAAAGGGATGGACTGTTCCTTCAGAGCAGGTGCTGGTACTTTGGCAGTTGGAGACTGATCCTGCAAGGGGCTGAGCGCTTTTGATTCCTACTGAAATCAATGAGAGTTGAAGGCACTCAATAATACCTGTTGGGAGTGAGGTGTTACGGAGTGGGTCTTTCTTTGAGCTACTTGCTGCTCAGTTTGCATGTGCTAACCGTACAACTGGCCTGGCTTTGTGAACACTATCAGGTGGTAGGGGTTTTTCCACAACTTTAATGAAAGCCTGCACTAGTTGTTAGTCTGTTCCATTCCAACTATAAATTAAATCAGACAGCACTGTACCAAAATGTGAATTACTGATTTTTGTTGGGTTTTTGGTTTTTTTTAGGTTGCAGGACAGTCTTGAGTTCATTAATCAGGACAGTAATACATTAAAGCCAGACCATAGTACAATTATGAATGGACTCCTTGAAAACATAGGTAATTAAAAGCTTATTTTCTTTCTTGGTATCTTTGTTAATTGAATAATCACTAGATTTTCAGACTGTTATGAAAAATTCCATATATGAACATTTATTATGCAGCTAATAAAACCCACTGAAACAGTAGCAAGGGATTTTATAGAAAGAAACCTTGGCATGGATTTGGGGAGTGTAGACCGTACAGCTTAGGTCTTGGTAATGGGACACAGCTTTTTTTCCATCTTGGTTAGAGTTTAAATACAGCCTATATCAGGAAACACCAATACAGCCCTGCTTAGTAAGCAGAACTTTCCCTTAATTAGTTAGTTTAATTTTCAAGCCAAGGTTCTGTTGTAGTTAGAATAAAATTGGCTGGAAAAAGTTAATTTTAAAACTTTAAGTGATCAGCTTCCAAGATTATCAGTGGACATGCATACTCTTCTGCTCTAGCAGTCAGACCTCTGAGGCTAAGTGAATGTTGTGTTAGCACAAAAATGGGGTTTTGGCTACCAAATAATGGCATCAGTTCTTGGGAACAAGGGTCCATCCATGTCCTCGTGAATCTCAATGGGACGACGTTTGTGCTTAAATTTAAACATGTGCTTGAGTGCCTTGCTAGATCAGAAATGAAATAATTCTTTTAAAATCAATTTTTATAGCTGAAACTGCAGAAATGAACCTGCTTTAAAAAGGTTCAGAAACATCAACAGATGTTTTTCCCTCCTTGTTGTGGCACATGTTTCTTTAAAACTTGCATTATCATTTGCAAGCTAATTGAGGTATAATAATGATAATAGGCTTGTGCTACTTTTCTTGCCAGTAATTCATTTACAAGGGAAGCCTTGTAAAGGCGTTTGAGACTGTTGTCCATTAAATGCATCCACGTTTACAAACTGTGGAAAGTCAAAGTTGTACGTCCTCCTCATTACTCAGTATTTCCTTTGGGCTTTATGTGAGATTTTTAAAATTGCCTAAGTGAGTTAGGAGCCAAAGTAAAGACATTCCTAACTCAGGCACGTTTGAAAATCTCACCTTTCGTCTGCAATTTGTAAGACAGTGGCTTTTGTCTGGCAAAGTTGTTAATATGCCAACCTCCACCTTCCTGGCCCCCACAAAAAAAATCCACAGGGAAAATTAAAACTTGGGCATTGTCACTGTTGTGATTCAGTGATTTAGGTGTAACAAAGCATAACAATGATTGCCTTCTACAGCATCAAAAAAGAAGGAAAATAGCTCTCCTAGTGTGCTATTGTAGGAGGTGTCAGTACATCAGTTGGGAGTCACAGAGGTACGGGGCTAACAAATGACAGAGCATTTCAGAAGAAGAAACAAAAATACAGAGACCGCAGTGAAACTGCACGAACTTTCAATCCTTTCATCAGTGTTTGTTTACAGTTCCCACTTCAAGGCAGAGGGAACAATGGGCAAGACAGGGCCAAGAAGTTAATCTATAACTGGAGCATTTGTAATAACTAAATTAAATAAAAAAAATGCTGCTAGCGCACTGACTCTTGCCAGCTCGTGATATAAAAAAAGTTTCTGTGTGTTTTGGTTGGGGACTGTTTACACACTGGTCTTTTCATACATGCCTGCTTTTTTTTTTTTTTTTTTAACTAGTCTCTAAGTCATTTAAAGAGATGGGAAGGGAGCTGTAGTTAAAGTGCAGCCTTCTGAATTTTTTAATCAATTTACATAGAAAACCTTGGGTGCACAATAGCTTCCCAAATTCAGCTTTTTGGTGCAGCTGGCAATTAACTAATTAAAAATGTCAGTGTTATGTTTTTATGTACATAAAACAAGCATAAGGTATTTCCCTGATGTAACTTACCTGTCAATAATGAATTTTTCTATGGTTTTAAAGTTGTTAATGTTTATTTTCTGTCCACTATTCTTATGCCTAACGTCATGTATTGACTCTTAATTTTCATGAGCAGTGATTCTGACCTGTAATTTTTCTCACCACTCTATTAAACTTAATTTATTCATGCTTTTTTTTTTTCATCTTCTTCAAAGGTGGAGTACCGTAGCCACCTCGTCAATGGAGATATTAAAACAAATGTTTTACATCAGGCTAAATTTAGAATCTGTGAATCGAGCTATAGTTTTAAGATTGTAGGTGTTCTTAACTTCCTGCATAAATTAATTATTTGCATTTTAAAAGTCTCTTTTATGGGAGATAATGTAAATTGGATCCTGTTTTAAAAAAAACAAATATTGGAAATAATGTTTTAACCATAAGTACTTCAGCTTGGATTGTAACTCTTGCTGAGCGTAAGAGCTGTATTCTTCTGTATCTGTTGGTCTGCATTTATGTTGGCTTATATCTTTTTTTTCCTCCCCTACAGACTCTGCTCTGCTTTACTAACCTCATTCTTTCATATGTATTTTACGTTCTTGCCATGTAGGTCTTTCACAGCTTTGCAGCCCTAGGCGAGCGTTCTCTGAACAAGGTCCGCTCCGCCTGATCCGGAGCGCCTCTTTCTTTGCAGGTTTGCAGTGTGCTGTGTGCATAGTCTAGTTTATGTAACAGAGATGTGTGGATTTGTAGTGTAGCCATGGAAATAAGACATGTTTTAAAAATACAGTTGTGAAATTGGAGGGCATGGGGAAAATGCAGAGTGAGCAGAGATGCCTGCTTTTTAGCTTTTTATCGTTTGTGGGAATTTTATCCTAGAAAGCAGTAGATGCTTTAAAAGTTCTTAATGAGTTTTGTTTTATAGACACTTGGCCATTTGCATGGTGCATATCTATTTTTGGAGGCAATGTTTCACACTAGTTGCTTTCCAAACTAATTTGGAACTTGTTTTAACCAAATTTATAAGAATATGTAGTCACTTTTGGTGCATATAAAATGAACAATTCTTGTTTTCAGTGGTTGGGTCTTACTTCCATGGCTGAAGTAGCTTTTGTTTCACAGATCTGTAAAATAGATCACATTTAAGGTTATGATTGAGACACTTTTGATCTTCTGTACACATAAGGACTGGCTGTGAATACAGATGCTGCTCAAGGCTTAGTTGAACAAGCAATTTACTATATAAAGTTTTAATAGTAATCCTTTTCCTTCCTGACTACGTTGTAAAATATTTTGGAAGAAACATTAATTACATGGTCCAAACTTGTATGTAAAGCTTTTATTCAACGTTACTGGTTTATACGCATCTAAAATCGAAGTTTCTCTTTTTGTCTTTTACAAAGGGCTTTAGCTGCTTGGCTAATACCCTTAGAACATAAGAACGGCCGTACTGGGTCAGACCAAAGGTCCATCTAGCCCAGTATCCTGTCTACCGACAGTGGCCAATGCCAGGTGCCCCAGAGGGAGTGGACCTAACAGGCAATGATCAAGTGATCTCTCTCCTGCCATCCATCTCCATCCTCTGACAAACAGAGGCTAGGGACACCATTCCTTACCCTTTTGGTACATTAGAATTTTACTCCAAAATCTTTTTGTAGGAGAGAGAATGAATGTGGGTCTGGTTCTTTTTGTGTTTAAAATAAAGAGGCAGACTTCAGAAAAATATGTAAGAGCTTTTCAAATAAATGTTTTGGCTTGTTCAGCTTAGCAGCATTTCTTGGTGATGGGCTTGCACAGTGTGTTGAAAAATATCTAAATTAATGCAATGAGGTGAGCATGATTTAGTTTTGTTAATTAAATGGAACACTAAAAACAGGGACAGAAAATGTATATTCTCTTGCTAATTAATATGCCTTATTTTACAGTTCACAGCAACCCTATGGACATGCCTGGGAGGGAGCAGAATGAGGATAGAGACAGCGGCATAGCAAGATCTGGTAAAACCCAGCACACTAGAGAGCACTAATGAATGATTGCTATTAGATATCCATCTATCCTGTTACCTAAGCCACCTTCTCTGTTGCTTGGTGATGTCCCTAAAACCAGAATCCCAGAAATCTGACTTTCCCTACTATGATCTGTTTTGAAATGTATGTATTTATTTATTTATATTTATGCAAATGCTAGAGAAGGGCCCCTATCCATATACTTTAGGCATCCTTGAGATATTTAAAAATACTTCACAGAAATACTCTGAGCACAGTAGTACAATTGAATATATAACCACTCCCAATGAGCCGGCCAATTTAAAGACTCAAATCAAACTCATAATGTGTTCAAAAATATTGTGCCCCATTATTATTGAGGGCAATAATAATCTCCAGCTTTTAGAAGGGGTAATTTCTTCCAGTAAACTCAGGACGCTGGGCTTGTTACTATTGGGGACTTGCATCTAATAGGCCATCCTTCCCGTCTGTTTCCACCTCTGCCTTTGGAGAGCAGTTAAGGGATTGAAACTCCCAAGTTTCTTACCTTTTGAAGGAGAATTTTCTCTCTCACCCTTGTGGGGTTGGAGAGACAGTGCCAGGTATCTGCATATGTACAGTGCCTGTGGTGTTTATTACCTCTACACTGGAGGGTTTAAAGTCTGTTCCAGCTCTGATGTGCTGGAACACTTTGCTGGTTTTACTGTCAACTGGACATTTTTAAAATAAGAAATGTATATAGCTAGGAAGGACAAGGATGTTTGAGTTATGTCAGATGCATTTAGTAGGGTCCCTCTTAACTGCTACCATAATTTCCCAAATATTCTTTTCTTTTATGTGCCTTAGCTATGTAGAAAGTGTTTCACTTGGTTTTTCTAATTTTTACAGCATCTCTTAGCAGCCTGCTCATCACTCCATTTCCCTCCCCGGGCTCTTCACTTACCAGAAGCTGTGCCAGCAGTTACCAAAGACGTTGGCGTCGCAGTCAGACCACAAGCTTGGAGAATGGGGTCTTCCCTAGATGGTGAGCTGGAGATGATAAAGCTGGTTTTACCTCAGACTCTTGCGAATTCCTGTAGTCTGAGGCCTGGTCTACACTGGTGGGGGGGATCAATCTAAGGTACGCAACGTCAGCTACGAGAATAGCGTAGCTGAAGTCGACGTATCTTAGATCGACTTAGAATTACTTACTTTGCGTCCTCGCAGCGCGGGATCGACGGCCGTGGCTCCCCCGTCAACTTGCTTCCGCCTCTCGCTGAGCTGGAGTTCAGCAGTCGACGGGAGAGCGATCAGAGATCGATTTATCGCGTCTACACTACATGCGATAAATCGATCCCCGATAGATCGATCGCTACCTGCCGATCCGGCGGGTGGTGTAGATGTACCCTGATTCTGTTCTGGCATACACCAGTGTAACACCAGTACTTGCTGTGGCGTATTTATATTGGTGTATGTGAAATTAGAATTGGATCTCTGGTGCTTTTTATGGTTTATTTCTTCATAGTGTTTACTGTTTTTTCACATAATAGAAACCGCCAACAAATTGCAGGTAAAAATATGGGTTGACGTTCTGAAGAGAAGGAGCCCTGAGATCCTAATAAAAAAGCAAACCATTGGCAAAGATAAGCGTGGAGTTCGGATCTGGTATTTCAATTCACAAACTTCAGATCTGGACTTTGAGATTTAAGGCCCATCTTTCAATAATGTGTCATGCTTTTATAGAGTGACAACACCGATGTTACCAAGGAAGATGATTTAACAACAAATGCAAACAAAAGGAGTTAGCTTAAGTTAAATGTTCTGATATTTAATTACATAGAACTCAAGCTGCCATTTAAAACAATGAATTCCTCAAGCTTTTTCTTTTTCCCCTTCAAGGTCCATAGAGGAAAGTTTTAATTTGTCAGATGATAGCTCTGGTCCCAGCCCAGGAATTGTTAGGAAAAAGAAGATCGCAATTGGTGTGATATTTTCACTCTCCAAGGATGAAGATGAAAATAATAAATTTCATGAGTTCTTTTTCTCACATTTCCCTCTTTTCGAGAGTCACATGAACAAACTGAAGAGTGCAATAGAACAGGTAAACACAGTCTCTTGGGATTCTTGCACTTTTTCTATTTGTTTTTTCTTTTTTTTTTCTTGCATCTTACTAATGTATCTGTAATACAGTGGGCCAAATTCCTCTCTGCTAATGGAGTTATACCAGAGATGATTTATGCTCAGTGGACCAGATCTTTGACCCTGCTTCCTACTGACAGCATAGGGAGTGTGTTGGGGTGGGGACAAAGCATGCTGCATTATGCCGCAAGGATCACTGGAAGCTAGAACAGTCCTTAGGCTGCTCTAACTTGCACTGGAGTTTCAGCTCCCAGCCAGCTCTGATATCAACCAAGGTTGAAAGGTGGCTTAGGACTTCCTTTGCCTCTTTCCCTCAGCTACACAAGAGTCCACTCTAGTGGATTGCGTTGCAGGTTCAGGATCCTTCAATGGGCTTGTGTGGGCTCTAAATAACTCTAGTATTTTTGGTTTTTGCTGATTCCTAATCTTGTCAGATTTTCTAAGAATGAGTGAATAGTTCTACATATAAATTCGTCTCAAACCCCATTTCTAGGAAATGCTTTAGCAGTGAATGTATGAAAACTTTGAACCCTTTTCTAGCTTTAATGACTGAAAGTGCGGAAGAGAAAGAGACTATATACATATAACTCTCCCTACATATGAAAGTTGGCAATGTACCATCATTTATCATGTTTAAAAAAATGTTATTTGCCTGACTGGTTGCATAAAAGATAAAGCCAAACACATGACTTTGTTTTCCATTTTCTTTACTTCTGTTGCCATGTCTGGTGTTCGTTATCTGTTTAATGATTGTTTTCAAGGCTATGAAAATGAGCCGTAGATCAGCTGATGCCAGTCAGCGGAGCTTGGCATATAACAGAATTGTAGACGCCCTAAATGAATTCAGGTGAGTATTTAGTCTTGTTTCTTTTAATGTGCTTGAGTTCTTCCAGATCCTTTGTAGTGCAGTGTTTCTCAACTCTTTCAGATTGGCAACCTCTTATTCAAAGTAAAAAATGATTGCTGACCCATTTACATTTACTGTAAAAGTCAGGGTGGAAACTGTATTAATGCTACCTTTGCAAAGCCTGTATAATTTACCTGGGTGTGTGTTTTGAGAGGATGTCAGAGAGTACTTGACCACGAAAGGGCAGGGCTGTGTGGGGAGCAGGTGAGCGAGATTTTCTTTGCTTTTTACATTGTAATAAAGTTTTCAATGTCTCACATCCCCTCTGATTGCCTTTCATGGTCTACCCTGCAGGTCACGACCCACTGGTTGAGAAATTGTTCTAGTTCATCTTTTCCTAATCTGTGACTAGAACGTAACCTTTCCCCCTCTCAAATCTCCGAGGGGAACCATAGTTATTGCTCTACAGGAATGTCCGACAGGTAGTTGGAGGGGAGGAGCTTCTTTAAAAAAATGTTTAAGCCTTTCTTCTGACACCTGCACATTGGAGAGGGGCAGTATCAAAACCTAGCATCTATTCAGCTCTGTTGAGAAATAACACAGATGAGTACATCGCTGGCATTTTCCTTCAGTAATTCAGGTAGCGTGGGGGATGGAGGGCGGAAGAAAAATGAAATCAGTCTGTTTCTAGTGATTTGTCATCACTTAGGTAGGAGTGGCAGGATGCCCCTAAAAAGAGAGACTAGAACTACATTTAACAAGCCCTGCAGAAGGCTTATATTGTAAAAAAGTAGTTAACCTTTTGCTTTCCACTTCCAGGGTGCTTTTCTTAGCAGTGAAAGATCCTGCGGGACCATTCATCTAAAAAAAATGACTTTTCAGTTTAGTTTCAGTCAGCAGAATTACGGTAGTGTTACAGAATAGCCATGGATTATGTGATATTTAAGGGCAAACGTAGCACAGTTATATTTTCCAAACATCTCTCATCTCATAATGAGCTAAATCCTCAATTCTTCATGCAGCTGCTTTATGCTGTTGGCTGTCTGTCCAGGATGGAGGGACAGGCCTGTAATGCACAGCACTGTGAGCCTTTTCAGCACCCCCTGGGCTGCATATGCTATCCTGGGGGCTATTTCTAGGAGCAGCCTGGCATCGGGAGACTTGGCAGGCTCAAAGGTGGCTTAAAGCGCCCTTAGGCTCTTTTCCTTAGGATGCAAGTTCTGTGCTGTGCTTCTGCAAGGCACAGCACAGGAGAAACTCACCCATGGGTTCTTCCCCTCTTAATAAATTCTGTTTGGTTGTGCTCCAGCTGAAGTGCAGATGACGTGCATAGTTTGAATAGAGAAGTTGAAGGTTCTCGTCTGCCTACTTGTAGGGTGAAAGTGCACGTGGAAAAGTAAAATAAAACACCCCACTTTATAGGGCAAGATTGACAGGCTCGTTTTCTGAGGCTCTGAAGCAGGGGTTGGCAACGTTTGGGACGCGGCTCGCCAGGGTAAGCACCCTGGCGGGCCGGGCCAGTTTATTTAGCTGCTGACGCGGCAGGTTTGGCCGATCGCGGCCCCCACCGCAGTTCGCCGTCCCAGGCCAATGGGGGCGGCGAGAAGCCGTGGCCAGCACATCCCTCGCCCGCACCGCTTCCTGCCGCCCCCAATGGCCCGGGATGGCGAACCGCGGCGAGTGGGGGCCGCGATCGGCCGAACCTGCCGCGTCAGCAGGTAAATAAAACTGGCCCGGCCTGCCAGGGTGCTTACCCTGGCGAGCCGCGTGCGAAACGTTGCCGACCCCTGCTCTAAAGTATTGTCAAACATGATTATTCCCGACACTTTGATTAAATAACCCTCAATGGATGCACTACAAGTTTTATGCAGCGTTTCCATGATGCTTTAAATATTGTTCCATTGCAGCATAACTGGGTGAATTAAATCCAGTATGGATTTCCTGGGGCTGCAGCCTTATGTTTTAACTAAGTGTGTTAATAGGTATGTATGCTACAAATGCCCCTTTGCAGCTTTTGGCAGCCTTCTAGAACCTTCTTTCTCTGCGCTGTGCAGGATAGTAGTGCTATATTGTAACTTGCGAACTATAAAAAGTGTTGTTATGGAACAGAAAAATACTTGCTTTTGGTTTGTTTTGTTTTTTATCAATAAAGTGTTTGTAACAAAAGAGATGCATCTTAATGTCAACATCTGGATTATTGAGTTCAAAAATCCATTTGGGGGTAAATGGACTATCTTCTGGATAGGCACTTTGATTTCTGTGTTATTCAGCAATTTCTTTTGTGTGTGTGTTTGTCGGGGATGTGTGTGTGAAATGTTAACCCCACCATTAGCCCCATAGTGATGGCATTGCTAGTATATTCCCTTGCTAACAACGAGAATACGACATCCTTGGCTCGATCTTCAGCTCGTATAAATCAGTATAGCTTCACTGAAGTCAGTGGCACAAGATTAATTTATATCTGCTCCCTGCTTTACCACCAAGGACTAATTGATGTACTTCTTTGAGGTAAAGTGAACATGAGGATGGTCCACCCGTGGCCCTCTCCTTGCCAACCACAAAAATCTGTTCTGGGCAGCTGGTAGGAAGGGGAATCCTGAGAGGATCATTCTTCTCACTATGTACACAGGCAGCATCCATTGTTATATTCTGGGACCTGCCTTGTTTTTTCTGAATTCCCCTTCCCCACTTCCCCCTGCCCTCCAGCCTTTCTTCATGAGCTTAATTCTGCAGTAAGTAGCATAATGCTGCATCTCGCAGCCTGTCTTTCCTCGTTTCCCACAGGACATCTAGTCAATCACTAGATTTCCTTGCAACATCCTTGGTCAGCCTTGGCCATGCAAATGGGGATTCCCAAGAGACATTTTGAACAGAGGCCTTGCCTTGTGACTTTCCGAGATACAGAGATTTACCACGAAGTTAGTCTGGTTCTGGGTTTCTTTGTTTTTTAAAGTAATGGTCAGTTTTTTATATGTTGTATGTTAAAGATGCAGACCAAGCTAGACTTTAAATCTAATGGGCACCAACTGCCTCTGGCCCTGTGTGGCTCTGACAACAGCCCATGAATCACTAGGACGTATAACTTTCCCGGGCTACACACTTCTTCACTGGCTGCTGGGGATGGTAGGAGTGCAAGAGCTGCTACCGTCCAAAGACTCACCTATGCAGGGAAGATCCTCTTGTGGCTGAAAAAGATGGCTTTAGGTCAGCTTTGTGCTGGTATGGCAGTGTCAAGCTGCTCTAACGCAGGAGAGGATCTGGCCCTCTAGATTTTCTACATTTACCTGCCTGCACATGTTCTTACTTATGATTTGTTCTATCATAGCACCTGGGGTCCTGTCTACAACTAGGGCTCCTACCTATTGTGCTTGGTGCTGTACAAATACAGAACAAAAAGACAGTCCCTGCCCCAGAGACCTTACAATCTAAGTAAAGAAGAAATTGTGCCCTGGTTTGCTCCTCTTATCTCATACTCGGAGAGGGGAAGCTTTTTCCATGAATGGCCCAGACTGAAATTTTTTTCCTGCTGCAAATTGTTGATAGTAATAAATGTGTTGCAAGTTCAGCATCAAACTCTAGATCTACCTTGCATTGTTATTCAGTTTAAAATATTTTTAAATTGTTTAATCTACTAATGGATTTAGCTGTTAACACTGGACTCAGAGGTTGAAGGCTGTCTTCAGATCTCAGATACGCAGAAACGTGCTTTGTAAAATAAGCTACTGTGCTTGCATACACGTTCAGATGCTCTCAAAACCCTAAGGGCCAAGACAACAGAGTGCATTAATAGCGTTGATTATGCATTTGAATAATATCCATGTGGCATCTTCGGGTGTGGTAAATATGCAGATAGATGAGGAAACATTAAAAACATAACAAGGGAAACACCTCTTCTAACATGCTTGCCCCAGACTTAGGCCTATTTCATACCAGTGATATTTAAGCAGATTACATTACTGTAATCAGTGGAGAGTACTGCTTAAAAATTGATGGTGCAGTATGGCCCCTTACATTATGCATAACTCAGCAAGGTGCATGAGTCTTGCATATTGCATGGGCTCTCCCAGAGCAGCAGAAGGTATGGTGACAAAAAAGAACACACATGCTCCTAATCCAAAAATCCTGCATTCTGAGTGTAATATTTTCATGTCTAAAGAAAATGCCAATTTTATAGAGGAAAATAAAATGGAGTGGGGAAGGGAAAATGTAAGTGTTAGTGAATTTTGCAAGCCAGCAAAATTATTTTAACATAAAAGAAAAATACTTTGAGCATCTTTTAAGATGTTCTCATCATAAAATAGTATTTTAATAACACTTTGCCTTCAAGAACCTCAAAGAGCTTTACATACAGCAATGAAGTAAACCTCTCTGAGGTATTATTATCCCCCCCATATCACAGACTGAGAATCTGAGGCATGGAGAGAAGTCCTTTGGGGGCATGGACCATCTTTTTGATCTGACTTTGTGCAGTGCCTCTCCCAGTGGGCGCCTATATTGCTATAAGACTGAAATAATTTTCCCAGGGTGTCACAGTGAGTGTAGGGTAGGGAAAAGATTCATAGTCTTGTGCACTAACCAGTAGTCACACTGCTGCTGCATTCTTAATAAGCATTATGGTTATTTGTCTTCTGGTAGCAGCCAGTGTGTGCTAGGTGATCTCTTTACCAACAGGCACACGCAGCACAACTCTCCGAAGGCTTTGTGTGTGTGTTTGTGTATGTTTTCAAAGCTGAGAAATCTATTATGACAGATGATATTTTCTTTAGTGTTTCCTGTGCTGCCAGGGACATGCCTGCTCGCCCACCACACCATGAGTGTCTGCGAGTTCTAGGCTAAAGTTCAGACTCCCCTACGCATTTCTATATGTGAACCATTTTTAACGTACTGGAACCTTCACAAGAAAAGAGTCTCTTACGAAGTGAACTTTCCCTGACTTGTCACTTTAAGGTGCTGATGTGCGTACAGAATTGGGGAAGTTCGGGTCTGAATAGCGAAGGGGAGGGGGCTGGTCTGTTAAATGCGGTGTTTGCTGCAGATCGCGGCTGATGATCGATGAAAGCAGGAATATTTGTTCGTTTTGTTTGGAAAAATATTTCCGAGAAGTTAAAGGAGGGATTTCCCCCCCGTCTGCAGAGCTGCAAAGCAGTTAATCCTTGCCCTTGGTTTCTGTGCCATTACTTACATGTCTGGTATTGAAGGTTCCCTTTACTGCAGTCACATGCCTGCTGGCAGGTGGCCAGTGGAATCTGATCTGTCTCTGAGGAAACACTATCAGCTGCAGATGCAGCCTCGGTTACCAGAATAGTAAATAACAAGTCACAAGACTCAAGCTCTCCTTTCAACAAAAACAAATATTTTAATATCTTGGTTTTAGTGTAGAAATAATTTCTTTTTCCTTTGAAAACAGCTGAACAGCTGCATAGGGCTTGATTTGGTGTTAGTCTGCACGAACGGAAGCACAGAGGGGTTATTACATGTTGAGCTCTTCGGTTTACTTCTAGCTTTTTAAGGTCAGCTCTGTCTCACAATGTAGAGTCTGACGACACCAGTTTTAAGTTCTGTCATATGTATTCTGATACTCAGAATCTCTCCCACTCGACTAGCCAGATGTAAAGACCACTGAAGAGAAGGGGCAGTGAATCAGGGCTGGTGGGAGGCTTTCTTCTGATAATTCCGTTTCTAGCCATAACTCGTATGTGTGGCAATTTACTCCGAAGGCATCAACTCCCCAATGCACTGAAGCAGCAGCACTGTGTCTGAGACCTTCAAGGTCTGATGCCTCAGTACAAACACACTCCACTTCCTACCACCCCAGGCCATGCAGACAGCCATGGCCACAGCACACTGTCCTGCCACTGTTCATTGCTTCCCAGAGCCCACACGGAGCCATGAGAAGCATAGCCTCAGGGCACTAACTTAACTCTGAGGGCCACGTAGGCTGCCCAAGAATACGGTGAGCACAAAGGTGGCTTTAAAGCCACAGGTGTTTCTCCCCTCTACCTCCCATCCCACTTCTCTCCTGCCACAAGTGCAGGAACGGAGTAACTGAGTCTCGAGCTCTTACTGTAGAGATTTTGCCGAGGAAGAGAGGGACAGTTCTGAATGTTTTTTAAAATGGGTGGAATTTGTTTTTAAAAATGAAAATCAATAGAGCAAATCATTTTTAAAAAGAGAGGAAAAATCCCCCTCTCCCCTTTTCTCAGACTGCTTTGCCAAACACTGTACAATAAGTTTTGACAGGCCCTTTGTGTTCAGTCTGGGCAGAGATTTTTTCCATCTGCTAGAGGTTCCTAGCATTGTGTGGTTTTTTTCTTTCTTTTTTTTTTTTTTCTTTTCTTTTCGTGGAGCCCCATTGCCTGGGAGCAATTTCTGCCTTTGAATTCTGCTGTCATACTAGAATATTTCCATGGGTTTGCATCGCAGCTGCTCTCATCCAGAGCTTCTTCACTTCTGAGAGATCTTCAGCTAAATCTTCATTGGTTCAGCTTTTTTGGCAGCTGCTTCTTGAGTGCATTCATCTTCCTGGCATGCATAACCGTCAGTTTGCTGGTCTAGAAGTGTCCGTTCTGAGCAGAGGATAAGTTTGGGGCCAATACACTGAGCTTTTGGAGAACACCATTATAAGCAAGAGATTTGAGTAGGCATGATTTACCAGGAACTGAGACACGCATGTCTTGTTAGATGAAAGATACTTGTTACTCTATTCTTCTTCTTTTTTTTTTTTTTTTTAAAGTAGTAGTTTAGTTGGGGAAAATCCAGTTGAAGTGGTCAGGCATTTCCTTTGACTTCTTCAAAGTTGCTGACAGCGTTGGAATGTTGCTGGTTTAATAATTTTGTTTAATGGTGCTGTACTTTAAAACAAAACTCATTAGGATGGGGATGAAAGCTGGGTAGTGATCTGAGAGATTTTAATCTGGTGCTTTAGCAAACAGCCAAAGTTCTAATCATATATTTACTGTCCTCTGTAAGACTAAAAAGGCATGGACTGGTGCAGTAACCCTTCAGTCCAGTAGTTACCTGCAGTAAATTTACATGTAAAGAATTAACTGGTATGTCTCTCTGCAAATCCATACACTTATGGATTTGGTGGAGATATTTGTCGATTCTAAACGAAGCAGCAAATGAAAATACTTCATAAATTATGCACACACAAAAACTGCCATATACACCAAATAAGTCAGACTTGGGAAGGATTTATGTGGCTTGAATGCCATATATAAAAAGCAGGAAATTTATTAAAACAAACCAAAAAAGGAATGCTGAACCAATTATTTGTCTGGAATCCTTCATTTCCTTTGCATTCTAAATAGGGAACCTGTTGCATCTTGACAATGAGCAAATTTGTGTTTGAGATCAGTTCAGTTTGAGAAGGAGTTTCTAGCGTTTTAACTCGCAAAGGCGGAAAGGTGAATTTGGTGTATTTAGTGAAAGGTTCTTTGTTTCTGTAGAGTTTGGCTAATAGTTGATGATACAAATTTTACGTTTGCCATAAATAGCCACTGGAACTAAATTCTTTACCCATATGACCTTCCCTTCTTAAATTTATTTTAGAACAACTATTTGCAATCTCTATACCATGCCACGCATTGGCGAACCTGTCTGGCTTACCATGATGTCGGGGATCCCAGAAAAGAACCAGCTGTGCCATCGCTTCATGAAGGAGTTCACTTTCTTAATGGAAAATGCCTCCAAAAATCAGTAAGTTATTTAGTTTAGTTGTTTTGTTTTTAGCACTGTCGGTGTTTAACATAAACAAAGGCTGATGAACTAGCTAGTGGGAGCTAAAAGTACGTCTAAGCTGCAAAAGAAGACTTGCAAGGTTTGTGCTATGGGGCTAAAAATAGCAGTATAGATGCTAGGGCTCCAACCCGAGCCTGAATGTCTACACTGCTGTTTTTAGCCCAGGAGTCCCTCAAGCCTGAGTCAGTTGACCTGGGCTCTGAGACTCGCAGTGGCAGGGTTTTGTTTTTACGTTGTCGATGTACCTGAAAGTCCACAAACATTCTAGTCTGCAAGACAAGAGGAAGAAACAAAAAGTCTCTTCTTAAAGATGCCTTTCCCACAATCTCATCAACTCCCAACTCAAGAATAAGCCTTCAAAAGATGGCTATAGAAAACCAGGGATGGGCGCATGTGTGTATGAGGGGAGGAGGGAAAACATCCTCTATGAATGCATTAATCTACCTTTCAAAACCAGTGAATAGGAAATTCAGTAAGAGCCATGTGGGTGGCAGAATCTGATCACAAATTGTTGTTAGCCTGGCTTCCACAAAAAGCCAGGGCCTCATGAAGAATGAATGAGGACTTGTGCTACATTAGAACCCACCCTGGGGCCTGAAGGAGTAAAGCGTTAAGCAGGTGCTAAGAATTCAGAATAATTGGTTAACTCAACTATGGAATCTTATAGATTCACTCTTTCGTCTTCTCTTCATCCTCTTCCTCCAAGGCATAAATATGGGAGATTAAAAAGTGTTTGGCTTCGCTGAAATCCTAAACCAAGCACAAATATGTGAAGTCTGAGTGAGAATAGAACTGCAAAGCAGCTCTTAACTCAAAGAAATGGACAGGAGAAGATCCAGCAGCTGGTCAGTGTTGCTCGGGCATCCTCAAAGGAAAATGTGACTCTGCTGTTCCTCAGAGTCTTTTACTTTTGCCTCCGAGTGGTAATTTTGCAATCCTTATCCCCCTGACAGGAAGGTCACAATTATCATGCAGCATGGTCCACCTCCTGTCAGGAAGGGATCTCTTCCAGCAGTATGAGTGCCAGCAGACGTCAGTGGAATGTGAAAAGCCCTGATGATTTGTAGAGGGAATTTAAAATGTTTTCCCCAAAATAAGTTCCAACAGGGATGGAAGCATTTGGCCAAGATTAAACTCTTCAGCCCACAGTCATTCTGAACTGTACACACTAAGATATATTTTCTAGTGTGGTTTTGTTTTAAATGGGGCAGGATGGTGTTGTCCTTTAAATGCTCCAGTGAGGGTATTAGCAGCATTGAAGTCTGTGGGCCTGATACTCCACTCTGTCACCCCAGTTTTACACTGATGTAACTCCATTATTTTCAATAGAAATGCTTCTAATACACATTGGTGTGGAAGGAGAATCAAACCCAACACCTGTAGGTTTCTAGTTTAGTTCCAAATCTCCATTTATTTATTCCACCTTACTCTGTCCAGCCAGCAATCAAGAGGGAGAGGACTAGAGCCTTTAGGTTTTAAGATCTTCAAAACTGTATTTAAGTAGACTTTGTTTGTAAGTAGAGGGATCTGGGGCTGTTTTTGATTTTATTTTATTTTTATTTTATTTTATTTTATTTTTTTTTGGCATGGGCATCTGAAATTGTAGTCAGGCCAACCGTCACCTCCTGTTGGTCTGAAGAGGAATCTTGGGATGTCAGGTCCTTGGTCACCTCTCTGCAAATATCTGTAGGAGAAGTGGAGTTATTAACCCTTTTTCCAGCTCACTGGCCTCCTGCAGCTCCTTTGGTTAGCATTGCTGGGGGGAAGAATGTGTGGAAAAATGTCCACACAAAAATGCTACTAAAACTCAGAAGCCCTATGAGGTGCTGCTTCTCCTTTAAGATTTGCCAATAGTTGACTGCCTTACAGGTGACTGCAGGAAAATGATGACCTTTTGTAGGTCAGAACCTCCCTGAATCCGTCATATTTGTCTTTCCCCACATACACTTTCTCTCTCCCCAACTAATGGGACTTTTTAAATGTTCAATGTCCACTCAGTGTACAGTTCTCAACATAAGAAATTACGTTCAGTTCAGCAGTGGGAATCTGTGCAGAATACTGCCTGAAGAAAATAATTCAAACAAAAGTAGTTTACCTTTTCAAAATGCTTTAATAGATCAAGGGGTTCTGCTCCATTGAACTCAGTTTAACCCTACTGAGCCACCAGGAATATGGGATACGGATAGAGTCTGTAACCCACTAACACTTTAAATTTCCCATCCGATAGGATTAGCTATAGATGCATCAGTGTTGTTTATTTGGAGTGCCATAAGCATGCAAAGTACTTCAAACACTTGCAAGATACAAGGTCTCTCTCAGTCCTGAATGACTCAGTTTACCTTTAATATCTCTACAAAACAAAGGCCTATGGAAAACGCAATTTGGTTGAAATACAAATGGACAACAAAACCAAAGAAAAGAAGGGAAGCACGTAATTTTATCTCCCCATATTTAGACAGAACAAGGTGTCACCTTGATGACTTTTAAAATACTTTAATGTAGTGTTTAGGCATAAATGCAAATTTAAAATTTGGTTATCGTATGAAGTATGTTGCTTTGTAGGTTTTTCTGTCATGCCTTGATAGAGTGAAAGTAGCATACGACTGATGTTAAATTCAAATCTGCTGTAGTAAAAGTCCTATTTCAGATGAAGAATTGTTTGAACTCATGTTTCAAAAGGATTAGCTGAAGTCTTCCCAGTGATTGTTATCCAGTTTATATTTGAATGTGAAGTTGGTATCCGTTCAGTGTCAATAACCATGTTATATCATTACATTAAATCTAGTAGTTCTGTTTTTCAAAAAGCTTTTTCACCCAACTTTTTAACTTGGCAATTGAAAACTGTTTTGCCTGTTAGAGATGCACCTTTCCTGGCTGATAGTCACAGAGATATGTGTTGATGCCACAGAACTTGGAGCGTTTTTTTAAAGCAAGTGACTGTATCAGTTTGAAATTGCATAACTGTTATGCACAAAGCACAATGACTCTCTGTTTTCAGGGTTTGATAGTAACTATAAAGGATCCTTCTTTCCGGAGATGTTCTTTTTCATAGATTCACAGATTTTAAGACCAAAAAGGATCATTTCTTTAGATCATATTCTCATCCGACTTCCTGTATAACACAGGCCATAGAATTCCATCCAATTTATTCCTGTAATAAAGCCCAATAACTTGTGTTTTGAGAAGATTTTTTTCTTCTACGAACTACTGGACAGTGAAAGATTTACTAAAGTGGAATGTCAAAGTAATTAAAACCTACCTTTACCTTTAGATGCAAATTCTATAATATGTTTAGTGTTTTCTAATAATAAACTGGACTTACAATTAGTTCTATTGGCAGTATGGCACTCTGTGTACTATTAGGAAATATATTCACCAGATCTTTTGGTTTCACAAGAGATTTTTAGCACAATCTATGGCTACAATAAACAGCTTGCTATGCATGGAATCATTGGTGAATAGAATTCTCATAATATTGCTAAACTGAGGAATTAAGATGCCCATAATATGGAAATGTTTTACAGTTTTAATTTTATATCCCTCCCAAGAAATGCCTCTCACCTTGGGGCAGTACATTTTCTTTTCCAGCCTGATGCATAAAGAAATCCAAGCAGGCTGAGTGGTCTTTATGGTCTCTGTGTTCTTATTAGGAAGCTAGCATTCCTGCGTTTTGTAGATTGTAGAATTGCTGTTGCTTTAATGCTATGAATGCCTGACTGGAAAAAGTGACACTGAGTGTTTCATTTTCAGATTTTTACCAGCCCTTCTGACTGCAATTCTGACTAACCACCTGGCCTGGGTCCCGACAGTCATGCCAAATGGACAGCCACCTATAAAAATCTTCCTGGAAAAGCATTCCTCCCAGAGTGTGGACATGTTGGCCAAGACTCATCCATACAACCCACTGTGGGCACAACTAGGTATATCTTAAACCTCACCAAACTATCTGTTAGAGCACCACATAAATGTGTATGAATGCAATGACTTCTGCTAACCCATCCCATTGATCATTTACAAGTAAAAACCTGTGTCCTCAGACCAAGATACAGCTCTATAGATCAAGCTTACAGAGAGACACTGCATTTACTATGTAATTACTTTAAGCACAACCATTAATAAAGCCGCAGCAGAAAAGTACAAAGTCCCTTTTAAGTTATACAGGCAGGTTTTAAAGTGCCTTGATGGGGGATTTTGGTCCCCTTGTGGATCTCTTTAGGGAAACTGCATTTTCTAGCTGCTGGGATGCTATCCTTGACAAGTCAAGTTGCGGGGGGATGGCAGGAAACAGGAAAATTACCTACTTAAAAACTTAATAAAAAGATTAATTTTAATAAGAAACAGCTGTGTTGTCAATTAAAGAGACCATGAATGGTAAGGCGCAGTGAATGATTAATGCACAAACCCCATAGGTAATGCTCTGGCTAAGGCCCCGTTCCAAAGCCCATTCAAACCAATGGAAAGCCTTCAATGGATCAGACCCTGTGTGTGGTTATTCATGTCACCGTCTCATGGCTGGCCAACAGAGAGGAAGATTTAAGATTCCTACAGTTCGGTCCTATTGCCCCTCCGGCAGAAGGTCCCATGGAAGTGGGTTGGTTGAGGAAAGGAAGACTTGGGTTCCCCTCATAGAATTTCTCCCACTTTGGTATAGGCAGGGGTGGCCTGCGAGAGGATCATGTATCAGAACTCAAGGAATCTGCTGGAAGCCAGAGCCGTTATTCGGGAGGTGCTGTGCCTTTGCAATGCCCTCTGGCTCCCTGTAAGTCGTCTCCACCTCCTTTAACAGCCAAGCCCCCACTTGCCTGCACAACAAAACAACCAGAACAGCTCTGATAGCCCAGTAGAACTCCTCCTCCATTCAAAATATTGCGGAGAGCTGGGTGGGAGGGAAGAGCTGCCGCTGGGTAGTGTTTCTCACAGTCACCTTGTGCACCGATTGATGGCACAGGTTTATTTTTCCCTCAGCTCGCTCTCCTGCAGGTGGGAGTGGGGTTTCCTCTAGCGTCCTGGGGATGTGGCTCTTTACGGTAGTATCAGGAGCAATCTCATCCCCTCTGGCAGGTGCTGCTGACCCAGCTTCTGTATCTGTCTCCACCCACTGCCTTGGGTGTACTGCCTGAGCAGGGGTGGGGCTACCGGTGAAAAGAAAGAGAGGATCAGTCTGGGGCCCCTTTTGCCTCCAGAATGACCATCCCTGGCCATTTACTCTCCTTGATCCTCACTTTCATAACAGGCAACAACCGTGAGCAGAGCTGCACTGTAAACACGCTTGAATGAATTTAGTGCTCATTAAAGGTGCTTGATAGAGAGCCCTGGAGAGCAAAGTCCTCTGTAGCCACAGAACAGGTACAGCACAGGCTGTGGCAGCACAAGTTTTCTGCTACTGCCCTGCCAGTGACCCCAAACCCTGATCTGGAGGAGTCTCCTGTAGAAGTAAAAGTTTAGCTCCGTTTCCGTGATCGTTGAATTCTCGGCTTCTCTGCTGAGCTTGCCTGTTGGCTTTTGTGTTGTAAACCCCTGCTCAGTAAGAACTGAAGTGAGAGCGTGAGACCCATCTAATCATCATCCACAGATCACTGAAGTGATAGCAGAGGATAAATTTCAGTGGCTGTAAATCTCGGCCAGACTTGAACTGGTGACATAGAAGTGAAAGCTTCCCTTGCCTATGGACTGTAATGGTGAGACTGACGTAGTAACCCCGTTCCGGTGCATAGTTTCACGGTTGCTGTTAAGGCTGTTGCCCGTGGAAGGGTCCCTCTAAAAATAATTACCCCTTGAAAAGAAAACACACGTCCTTCCCCCAGAACTCAATAGGGCAGCTTATATGTTCCTCTGATCAGTGCATCATCTTCTGTATGAGTCAAACAGCACTATTACAATTTTCTGTATTCAACACAGATACACCTGGCAGAATTGGTAATTCTTTGTAATTTTGGCAACTAATATCAATTTTTATTTTAAGCACGTTTTTAACCATTTTAATTTTCATAGTTGTGGGAGATTAAGGGGGGTAATTTTGGGGTTCGGATTAGGGCAGCACTGACAGTGCGGTGGCAGAGGGTTCCCAGAACTGATGTCTGGGCTGCAGAGGACTCCCTGTGCAACAGAGGGGCAAAAAGTGCGAGGAAGGTGGTCCTAGTCCAGGGGAGCAGAGATCCTTGACCAGGGCCCCGAGGAGGAGCTCCTGGCCGCGCTATGGCTGAACGGCTCCTGCCTAGGGGTGGCCTCTGTGCTCCTCAAAGTGAAAGTGTGGGGCCATGACAACAGTGCCAGTGACACTAGATCCTTGTGGATACTAGGTGTGGGGGAGGTTGTGCTTGCCAGTTCTTACTGATTTTTTCTGTCAGTTTCTGCCCTAAGAAATCCATGTCTACCAACGACTAACAATTTAAAGTCAATCCTGTCAAGCCTAAATACAGAGACGCCCAAGCTGATTGAGGGAACATTGACACTAGAAACTTTTGCTAGTGTAAAAATATTGGTTAGGAGTGTGTGTTTTGTTGGGCAACATTTCTATACCAGCTAAAGCACTAGTGTAGACACAATTGTACCAGCAAAAGCACTTTTTTGCCAGTATAAGCTGTGTCTGCACTAGGGAGGTTCACTGGTCTAGCTCTACCCACAAATCTCATCTATTGTTCAGCTGGCTTAGAAAACTAGCATCTGTATAACAGCATGATTATTTTAAAGCTGCAAAATATTTATGCTTGCTTTGTTTTCTGTTGTAGGAGACTTGTATGGGGCTATTGGATCACCTGTGAGATTAGCAAAAACAGTGGTGGTTGGTAAAAGACAAGATCTAGTCCAGAGATTGCTTTATTTCCTCACTTACTTCATAAGATGCTCTGAACTACAAGAGACGCATCTTCTAGAAAATGGGGAAGATGAAGCCATAGTAATGCCGGGAACAGTTATTACTACTACGCTGGAAAAAGGAGAGGTAGAGGAATCTGAATATGTGCTCATAACAATCCACAGGAACAGAAGCAATTTGCTAGCTAGAGAGTCTGAAGAAATGAGAACTCCTAACTGTAGCTGTAAATATTGCAAGTGTCCACTTCTTCTTGGGCAAAATACAGAGGGTGTTTCACATCAAGAGAGAGAATATGCCCAAAATGCCTCTAAGGTAGAGCTGGAGACTTCTTCAGATGAGAGCAGGACAACTTCTGCTGCTGACTGCCAAGAAAATGCAGATGACATTAAGCAGTGCAAGGATAAATTGACATCTTGTCTGGACACCAAATTGGAGACCGTAATTTGCACAGGGTCAGCGTCAGTGGAAAAATGTGCAATGGCAGAGTCGGGATTAGAGCCAACAGCAGGAACGTGGAGGACTGAGGAGTCACTGGAGTCTGGTAACCAGGTCATCAGAGTAACAAGATCAACAGGTATAGCAGTGGAAAAGAAGCCTCCGGATAAGCTCTTGTCTGATGCATTTCCTTGTAGTACTGCCGAGGCTCAGACAAAGGTGACTTTCCTGATTGGAGATTCCATGTCTCCTGATTCAGATATTGAACTCCGAAGTCAAGCAGTCGTGGAACAAATTGCTAGGCGTCACAACCAAGCAGCAATGGAGGAAGGAGTGAGTGCTGCTCAGAACTGTGAAGCAAAACAAACTGTTGAGGACCAAAATAGAGACTGTGGGACAGCTGAACCGTTCCCTCGAGTTGCCAGCGAGCATCGGAATCCGAATCCTTACAATGCAGAGAGCATGAGTCTGTTTGATGAGTATTTTACGGATGATGGTTCGATTGAAACCAGGACTATTGATGATATTCCAGTGCAAGCAACTATAGAGGTTCTAGATCACGGCAGTAGTTTAGAACTTTCTAAAAAATTCGGTACAACGAACAGCAAACTACCCAGTGAATTTTGTAAGTTTATGGAATCTGTTCGCCAGGAGACATGCAAAAACTGTTTTGCTGAGCTGGACCAAAGAGACAAAATCTCTATTTGTGTCCCCCATGGGGATAAAGAGAATTCAGAGAAAAAAGTTGCCCCAGGATCTGATTGGGACATTCCAAGAAATGAGAGCTCAGATAGTGCTCTCGGTGACAGTGAAAGTGAAGATACAGGTCATGATCTAACCAGACAAAACAGTAACTACTACGTAGGAGAGCACGAAGATTGGACAGAAGAAGATGAAATCCCTTTTCCTGGGTAAGTATTTTCAACAATAACAGACACCATGGCAAATATAATCTCTTCTCCTCATTCCTCCACACACATGACTTGAGGTACTGTAGCCTATTTTTGCATCAGTGGTTGGAAAGATTCTCTTGGGCTTGATGGTTGTAAAATGAATTTAGAGAGTGGTGATCTGGATATTAACAGTATTAATTATTCATTGCAACCCTGGCTCGTATCTTGTTCCACTACAGTATTTTATGCACAGGGCTGACTACTTTAAACTGTCTTTGAACTGAAGTTGCTTTTTAAAATGCGAACAGCTGATCACATTTAGAGGAGAGATGATTGGAACTAAAATGTCACACTTGCTCAAGCTGAAATGAGTAGAAATCAGTGCTAGTTATAGTACATGTCCATGATATACCTTTCTTGCAGGTCAAAATTAGTTGAAGTGAACTCTATCCAGCCCAGTATTGCCAATTTTGGAAGGTCCTTGCTAGGTGGCTACTGTTCATCTTACGTACCTGACTTTGTTTTGCAAGGAGTAGGAAATGATGAAAAACTGAGACACTGTTTGGTGTCGGATTTGTCGCATGCGGTGCAGGTAATTAAACTATATCCAATGAAATGTATCTTTCACAATAAAGAGAGGCAAATATTTCTGAACTGGCAAACCTGCTGGAACTGGAAATATTTATTGTCACAGCTCCATTCTAGTTTCCATAGTCCCATTTCACTGGTTTGTTCTCAGTGCTCTCGTCTATCAATTAGTACTCCTGAGTAACATGGTTATATTTATCTGCTCCAGATTTGCACTGTAAGGCCCTGTTGAAGCCAGTGAAGAAGGATCATGCCCTAGGAGAAAAGAGACATCCATGTTAAATCTTAGAGAAATCATGAAGTCTCTCTTCTTTTAGGTGCAGTTGATAGATAGTGATTATGAGGTATGGAGTCCAAACTGCCATACAGTCTTCCCTATTCATGTCTCCCCAACAAACTGCTGGTGTCCCGAATGTCTGCAGAGCAGAACTTACAGTGGTGAAATTAACATTCAGTCCTCAGAAATACTGGGATCTCCCAGTACTGTTGTTTCTTTTTCATAGAAGGTCATGACCCAACAGTGCTGGTTTTGTGGGGAAAAGAGAGACAAACACCCCACCCCCACCCCAAGTCACATGGGGAGCAGAACTCTCTGCACTCTGATTTCCCTTTCTCTTCCTACTATGTCCTATGGAATGGGGACTCTGCGGAACTGTTTCTTCCCCAACAGAGTCCTATCCGCACAATCCAGGATCTGTACTGGGGAAGAGGCTGGAAACTGGGCAGGTTGGAGGGAGAAGTGTATGGGGTGGAAGTGCATCATTTCCTACATTTGCCATTGAAGGGCATGATCTTGCTTTCCTATAAGCCAATAGCTTAATTCAGTGGGAGCAGGATCAGTCCCTAGCAAAGATAAAAGAACACTTTTTCTATGAGCAGGAAACAGGCCCTCTAGCACGATCCCTTCTGTCACAAAGCCCCAGTAATAGCACCATTTTATGTGCAGCAGGTTTGGCTACCCATATCTGTGGCCATTTCCATCGTTTTCTTCCCCTTCCCTGCACATAGCCCTATCAGGTGCATATCAGCCACTGAGTTGCCCTGCACACCTGGATGGATTTCACCCATTTATAAATAAAGCCCAGCTGAACTTTGAGAAACCAGTTCAGTATCTCAGAATGACTACTGGAATGAAACAAATGCTTCATTCTTACATCCCACAAAATAAAGAGAGATTTTTTCCCCCTAACAAACTTCAGCTGAATCGATAACATCAAGCACTGGCAGGATATATAAAATATTAGATAAGATTTTACACACTGGCTTTCAAATAAAATCATACTGTACCATAGCACCACATAGGGTGGTGCTCTGGATAAAGGGATGTTTTCTCAAGCAGTTAAGCCAAAAATCTAATGGGAAAAGGGCCAACAGAGTTCTAAACATTTCTTTTAAAAAAATCCATTGCAGAGAAATGTTTTGTAAAGGCGCTGTTTGAAAGCACTAGAAGAGTGAGTGTGGATGTCGTTGTTTGCTCCCTCTGCTGGTTCTGCAGCAACAGTTTACAAACCTTATTGCCAGAGTTGTTGCTGACATTAAGGAAAACTTGACTAGTAACAGGAGTGAAACTGACCAGACTATTTAAAGTGGCCAAGCTGAGTGAAATACAAAAAATAAATAACAGCATACATGGTGATTTTTTTTTAAAATATGATTTTAACCTACGTCCATTTAACTTCAGCTCCATTCAAACAGGACACATCAATATTTATTGAATGTCCAAGGGGAAAATTTGTAGGCACTGAAACATATTCATTCTTGGAAGAAAATATTCACTATAATAGAGGATAATAAAAAGAAAACTGCTTTGGAAAATGTAGGATTTTATCCTTTTAAAACTGTGGTAGCTTTTCTGTTACACTGCAATCCCTTAAAAATTGATCTTTATATGTAAAAATGCCATCACTATTCAGGAAGAAATTATTTTTGGAAAAATTGAGTTGTCTTTTGTTACTCTCAGACTTAAACTATTGTTTTTCTGTCTTTTTTTTTAAGCATCCTGTTTTGGATGAACCAATTGCAGAAGCTGTTTGCATTATCGCAGACACGGATAAATGGACAGTGCAAGTGGCCAGTAGCCAAAGGCGAATGATTGATAATAAACTAGGAAAAGAGGTGTTAGTCTCTAGCCTTGTCTCCAACCTGCTTCATTCCACTCTTCAGCTTTACAAGCATAATTTATCTCCAAATTTTGTAAGTATGGGTGAGATCTAAAGGGCTGAATATGTTTTGAGAATATCATTTAAATTAGTGTGTTAACGAAGATGCTGTAAGTTGATATTTCTCATACTTCCACATAGCCACAGTTGATCATATTGTGCATTATCTAACTTCCAGTTGTGCCCATTTGGGATATTCAGTTAAACTTTGTTCTATAATGAAGATAGCTGTCTTTGGTCCTGATTTGATATGCAACCAAAATTTCCACTGAAATAGGTGAGAGTCTTGCTAGAGTAGGACAGTAAGATCCATCCTTTACGTAAAAACTACTTTTCAGAACAGAAATCTAAACAAAAGTTTGCATCATTCTAGCTGTGTCTCTTCCCCTGCTGTTGCCAGGTGCTTTCAAATAATTATTTACCTTGACATGGCCCACTATGGAAAATAGAATTATGGGGACTGTGCTGTTCCCCTTTGGAATTTGGCTGGTATGGGGGCTGCAAGGTGTTTTGTTTCTAATGTGATTGTTTTCATGTGCTCCTAGTGTGTTATGCACCTGGAAGATCGGCTGCAAGAGCTGTATTTCAAAAGCAAGATGCTGTCTGAATACCTCAAGGGCCAGATGCGAGTTCATGTCAAGGAGCTGGGCGTGGTACTGGGGTATGATCACAACATTGTTCAATACAGTTTCCACATGTTTCCCCCACCATAAATCTTCTCCACACCTACTAGTAGGGTTGTCACAGCCACAGGGTCTGCGCTAGTGGATCCCTGTGCTGGATCAGGACTGTTAGTTTGACATGAATTTCTCATTCTGGGGCTGTCTCCATATCTTCTAAGATCCCTCTCTATTTCCCCTGCTCTGGACTCACCACTCCAGAGTTCATCAGAACCATTCTTTAAGTGGCCAGTCCCTGTTGAATAACACAAGGCACTTGATACCTCCAGGGTGACATTCCCCACATGGCAGAGGGCACAGAGAACACTCTCTGTATCATGTACGCCACATAGCACCCCTCCGTGGGAATGGGGCACAAGCAGAGAGGCCATTTAACGGATCCTAGGAAGGTGGTCTCCTCACCAGCTCTAAATACTCCATTATACAGATGGGTATTGGTTGAAGGCTGGGTGTGTGCGTGTGTGTGTGCGTGTGTGTGGGGGTGGGGGCACAGGCTGAAGTAGTATCTGCAAAGGGACGAGCTGCAGCACAGTGCCATGGCTTGCTGTGAGTGGGGAATGAATGAATTCCACTCCCTCCTTTGCTCCTAACTTGTGCTGAGTTCCCCACATAAAGCTCCTTTACTCAGACCATGTGCGCGCAGTGGGTAGGATGAATTCCCCGTAGTGTATTCCCTTGCCAGCACAGTTAGCTCAGTGACCAAGAGAACAGGCAGGAATGGAACCCAAGTCTCCTGCATGACGACAAAGATCTGTCAGTGAGTCACCAGGCAGATCAGGAATTAATTTTGATGTCCGTTTAAAAACGAACTGATTGTTCCTGTTTTTAATAACAAATGGTGATGTTGCCTTGAGTTCAGAAATGCAAATGTTTTAATTTTACATTAAGAATGACTTGCAGTTTAAAGCTTTATAAATAAAATATAGAGCTTCTCGCCTTGAATAGTCCAACTGCAAATACCTTAGCTTGGCAAGGATAATCTAGCAGTTAATGCACATGAACATTTTGGGTTAGATTTAGTGTTTCTCTTCTTCCTTTTAGGATTGAATCCAGCGACCTCCCTTTACTGGCAGCCGTAGCCAGCACTCACTCTCCATATGTTGCCCAGATACTACTTTAAAATGCTGAAGGGCATAGAGATTAACTTTTTTTTTTTTTCCTGGAAATGAAATGGAAGACAAGGAGACAGACATGAAACACACTTGTCCTGGTTCCTTTTCGCTGGAGGCAACTGAACTGAACAGCTTTGCTGAGCTGTCTGGGTCTCCGTCACTGACTGCATATTATACAAACAATTGGAGAGTTCTTTTTTTCCCCTCTCCCATTTGGCCATTCATAAAAAAGAATGTAAACTCTAATAGTAATTGAAAAACCCAAGTTTGAGGTTACTGAAGAAAACTCAAGATTTTAGAAAAAGCTGAAGAACTGCAAATGGTTTGGGCAGTTTCTGCAAGGAGGCTAATTATGTACGATGAAAAACAGGGAATGCAAGGAAGAACTGCTTTGTAATAATGTGCAGTGCTTTTGCTGATTGTAAACTTTAACAGGAGAAGAAAGCAGCTGTCTTGAGAGTGGCTGATACCTATTAGGACTGTGTTAAGATCTTTAACTCTCAAACTGCAGTGATTTGTAACAACTTCTACTTTTTCACTAAACAGTCAAAGGAAAAATGATTTTTGTAAGCAGCTTACTAATGACACTCAGCTAAAAATGTATTTGTACTCTTTTTTTCAAGGGGGGAGGGGGAGCCAACCAACAAACTGGCAAACGAGACTCCATTTCCCCTTTCTTGGCTTGGTGTTGTAACAGGTATTCAAAGGCTATAATGTTTAAATGTTGCTTTATGGTGATACTTTTGTTTCATGACTTACAAAAAATAGAAGAAATGAAATTTTGAAACAAAACGAAACAAACAAATGCTAAAGAGAGAATGTTGATTGAAATTTCCCTGTGGTATCCCAAAAATGCCATGACTATTACCTTTAATATTTTTACAGTCTATAATATTCTGGCAACAGATTGTTTTTACAGCAGTCAGTGAGTGAAATAATGAGCTAGAAATAATCGTACCAAAGCACCGGGGGAGGAAAAAATAGACTATTAACCTTAATTGCTCAGGTAACTAATTGCTATATTTTTTTAAAAAAAGTTCTACAAACGTGGATGGGTGATTATGCCATTGCATAGAAATATCAAAATTATTTTTAGACAAAATATCCCAATGATGCAAGTTGTTGTAATCCCTTTTCTACTAATTTGAGTAGCTACCAGCAGAAAATGCTGTTTATTCCATTCTCAGCATTTCTCCTTTATTCACTCATCATTGTTTTGCCGTCATATACACAGTAGTTATAAAAATAGCTGATGTGGAACCGATCTGCTGTAAGTAATGTAAATGTACAGTAGGTGGGTGATTATGTTTCAAAAGGCTCTACTACCTCAGTTTAACTGGATACTGCGTTATATGCTTCTCTTTGCTTTCTTGTCCTAGCAGCCAATTCATGTAGCTAATTACAGTTATTGTTTTCATTGATCATTTTCAGTATACTGGAGTTCACAGACTATCCATAATAAAAGTGAAAGGTACTGTCCCTCGTTCACTAAACTATATTTACCATTCTATAATATCTCACTCTTTCTATAAGCTTCTTTTCAATCATGTAACATGCTCTCTGTTGTGGTTTGCAGATATTGTTTTAAAAACAAAACAATTTCCTCCCCCCACCAACCCCCATTCAAACTTGAAAACAATGGGTGAAATCCCAGCCCGGCTGACATCAGTATCAAAACTCTGCTGACTTCAACAGGGCAAAGATTTCACCCAGTGTGTTTTGGTGGTGGTATAAAAAATCATAACTTTAATCTTAGGACTCCATTCCTACAAGGATCCGTATGGACAGACTTGCACCTGCACCATTTTCCTTGTAGGATTGGGATCTAACTTGGTAAGTAAGCCAAACTTTAATATGGGCAGTGTGTCCCGAAACTCTTCTGCATACAAAATCTAATGCTGACTGCTGCAGGGAAGACTTTCATATTTAATATGTAGTCTTAATTAATTAATTAGTCACTTTGCTTATTGTTTAAATGTCCTCTTTTAAGCCCACGATTATGTTACATCTGGTTTTTGGAATGAACACAACAAAAGTTTAAGGGCCTGATTCTACAAACACACATCAGTAATGTAGGATTGCGTTCTAAAATATGAATTTTAAACTATTTTTGCTAGAATACAGTATGTAGCCAATAATTACAATTCTGAACATTGTACATATTTTGCAGTTAATATAACCTGATCACAGTAGTGCTACAAGACTCAGTACTACAATGTATTGAGCACTCTGGCCCTGATCCAGCAAAGCACTTAAGCATGTGCTTAACTTAAAGCATGTGCTAGTCCCATTAAGCACAAGTAATCTCACTGGAATCAATGGTACTAGCACATGCTTAAAATTAAGCACGTGATTAAATGCTTTGATGGATCAGCACCACGCTTAGCACCTTGTAGGATTGAGCCCCTAATGAATTATTACAAGAAAATACTGTGTTCTCTTCTGTTTACTCATCACTAAGAAAACTCTGGACATTATTTTGAAATTGGGGTTGACTCTAAGAAACACATGGCCTCTGCCAACATGAAATTAATTACTTGAGAGAGAAAAAATTGTCATTAAGATGAATCATTTTCAGCTTTCTTCTGCCCAACACAACTCCCTTAGACCGTTTTAATGCAATCATTTGTTCAGTCAGTTCTAGACAAAGTGGCCACTCTGCCACCACTGTGGTTATCAGGTCACCGATGCTAGAGACAAATATCTGAGCTTTAGGTCTAAAATGTATGGACACTTTTCCTAACCATATTGCCATTGTGGTAAATATGCAAATTCAACTTTAGCATGATGGGCAGTGTTCCTGTAACTTATCTTTTATGGTACATGAGAAATGTGGTACATGCTCTTTTTTGGTGAATAATTTTAAAAAAGGGATCTTTAACAACACTATAGTGTTGACTTTTTAAAATGTATCACACCCTTTTTTGTGTATAGAAAACTAATCTGTTTGATTTTTTTTCTTCAATATTCCCAACCTCTATTAACATGTCTTAATTTTTAGGCTGAAAACATTAAGTATACTAAACATATATACTAGCACATTTATTTTGTTGCAATTGGCAAACACTGGTCTGCTAAAAATAATTAATAATAATAATAACAGGATTTTACACCTTGCATACATTTTCCTTGTTCGTTATGACAGATTTTTATGACAATTTTTTTGCTTTCTCTAAATTATTTAGATGGTGGTATGTGTAAAACGCTGGGTAAAATGTACATATTTGTTATCTCTATTGTTTTTTGTATATATTTCCCAAGATGTGGACTTGTATTATAATAACCATTCCCAATTTTAGGGGAAAATTGTGCAATAAATACAGTATGTCAGTTTACTTGCTGGTGGGACTCTTTTGTTTGTCTTTTTTTACTTGTGGGGGGTGAAAATACAAACCATGATGACCACAGGTTTGAAACTTGGGTGCCTAATATCAGACACCTGAAATCCCTACTTGGGAACCTAATTAAATGTTATGATTATCAGAGGAGCGGAGATCACTTAATTCCATGCCTGATTAGGATTTAGGTGTCTAATGTTATGTATGGAAGTCTGAAAATGTTGGCCTCAATATCAGTCCAAAGAGTTGTATTAAGATTATCCCAGAAGAAAGCCGATTATTCTTGTTGCAGTGTTCTTGGAGCCATGTTGGTCCCAGGATATCAGAGAGACAAGCTGGGTCAGGTAATATCTTTTATAGGACCAACTTCTCTATTCAGTTTCCAGAGACTTTCAACCCCCTTGATTAAGGGGTTCCACTTTTCTCAGATGTACAGGAGATACATTTACTGAGTCCGAGCTCTTGTACATCTGAGAAAAGTGGAACCCCACAGCCAAGGAGGTTGAAAGTTTCTGGAAACTGAATAGAGAAGATGATCCAATAAAAGATATTCCCTCACCCACCTTGTCTTTTGGATTATTCTTAGCAATCTTATTTAAAAAAAAAATAAAAAAAAAATGAGAAATGAAAGACAAGTGCATAGACATGAGGTTTTCAAACATTGGTCCACACTTCATTTCCAAATTATCTGCAGAGCTGCTTCTTTCACAAGGGTGATGCATGAGTGGTTGAATCAAGAGATGGTTCTGCCATCACAGAAAGTGTCAACTGTGCATGCACAGTGTCCTTCGATTCCTAGAGCTCACTTCTATGCCTGTGCCTCTTTGGGTTGTTGTGCAGAAGCAAGATCTGTTAAGAAGTTTTTCCTTTTTCAGGTTTTGCCTGGGTGTAAATTCAACCATGATCGAATGTGCTGCAAAAACAAAAACTTAAGGGTAGTAAACACACACTAGGACAGCACAGAACTAACCAGGAGAGATTGTACCAGTGAGGGTGCCGGGGGCATTCAGTACTAATCAATGCAAAGTCCTACATCCTCCAAGAGGAAATAAACCAGCACAGATAAAAAACGGGGAGAGGGCTGTAGCCACAGAGCCACATTTTAAAGTGAATTTGCTTCTCCCTCTGGTCTCAACATTCTCCTCATATCTCTTTCATGTAACTAAGTCTATTGCTCATGCTAGCTATGGATTTGAGATTGGAAAGGGAGGTTGTTCAAGAGAGGATTTCCCTTTAGCAGACCCCAGTCAGAATGGAATTTAAGAACAGCTAACATACACAGTGGAAACACTGTTAAGCAAACCAGTCTATTTTAGAGCAAAAATCATTAGAATAATTTTTGCTAGGATTTTGAATTGTACATGCCACAGCCTATACTGTAAGATGGTATCTATTAGTGTGGGGGGGTTGTACATCTCTGGGAGAAATGAAAACAGCAACAAAACACTCCAGTGTTTTTCAAGCATCACAATAACATTATGAAAGCTTTCATGACCGCAAGAAAATAAACTGATTAACTGTTCATACTCCATTCTGAAATTCCATTTCTCCATTTCCTTCTCCTGAGCAGCATAGCAAGTATCAAATGACTTAGTGTTTCATTTTGGTTAGGGCAATGTAAAAGCAATTGAGCAAAGAATCAATGGGCTTTTAATAATCACAAGTCTTGAGTTTACTGCTTGGCACACAGCTTGTACAGTGTGAGCTAGTCTTGATTCAAGATGCAGGGGCCAATCTCTGGCACAATTGTTAATGGGAGTTGTGATGGGTTCAGTCACAGAGATCCCCTTGGGACTGCCACCTGATGTGCCGAAATTACCTTTGAGCCCATTTTCCCTGCCAGCTTGGGATTCCAGAACCCTGCCTTGTTGAGCCAGACACACTAGCCTGCTGCAACACAGACCCAGAGTCTGGGCCATGCTCCCCAAAGGTACAGACTTCAGCTAAAAACAGCTCAGCAGGTTATTTGTCTCCAGCACCCAGACACTCTGCTCCCAATGGGATCCAAATCCCAAATAAATCTGTTTTACTCTGTATAAAGTTTATACAGGGTAAATTCATAAATTGTTCACCCTCTATATCACTGATAGAAAGGTATGCACAGCAGTTTGCTCCCACGGGTATTAATCACTTACTCTGAGTTTATTAATAAACAAAAGTGATTTTATTAAGAATAAAACGTAGGATTTAAGTGGTTTCAAGTAATAACAGAACAAAGTAAGTCACCAAGCAAAATAAAGCAAAAACACGCAAGTCTAAGTCTAATACATTAAGAAACTGATTACAGGTAATATCTCAACCTCAGAGATGTTCCAATAAGCTTCTTTACAGACTATACTCCTTCCTAGTCTGGGCCCAATCCTTTCCCTGGTACAGTCCTTGTTAGTTCCAGTGGACATCTCAGGTGGTAAGCAGGGGTTTTCTCATGACTGGCAGCCTCTTTTGTCCTGCTCCACCCCCTTTTTATAGCTTGGCACAAGGTGGGAATCTTTTGTCTGTGCTTGTCCCCACCCCTGCCTTCTAAATGGAAAAGTACCAGCTTTAAGATGGATTTCATTATCAGGTGACATGGTCACATGTCACTGTAAGACCCCCTAGTCTCTATTCCCCATGGACTGGCCCACACCTAGAGGAAAGTTTGCAGGTAAATAAACTATTTACAACCAATTGTCCCAGTCAATGGGAGCCATCAAGATTCTAAACCATTATTAATGACCCACATTTTGCATAATTACAATAGGACCTCAGAGTTATACTTCTTATTTCTAGCTTCAGCTACAAGAATGATACATGTGTACAAATAGGAGGAATATATTCAGTAGGTTATAACTTTTGTTATGATACCGTACAAGAGACCTTTTGCATAAAGCATATTCCAGTTGCATCATATTCACACTCATACATATTTCCATAAAACATATGGTGTGCAGTGTCACAGGTGTTTTCCTGAATAAGGACTGCAGTATTAGGTCTGAAGTCAGAGAGCATAACGAGGTGCTCAGATTTTAGCTAGAGCAGTATAAGTGGTGGTAGAGCTCTACTACAGTGTATTGGTGCATATGCTTGTGTATTATTGCCTTATATTCTATGGATTGTCAGACCTGCTCAAATGTTTCAGGTCCCTGAACTTGTTTGGCCAGTAAAACTGCTCCTCTAGATAAATGACTAGAAAGAAGCCTGTGTTACCACAGCAGATAATCATGAGTTTTATTCCTGCTACTGCATGTATGAGGTTAGCCAACTGGCCTGGAGTCTGTGTGGCGCTTTGGCAAGAGATTGTTATGCTAGGAGTAAATTCAGTAATGTTCTTAGTGCAGAATTTAGAAAGCACTTATGTTAACAATACCTAACATTTATTTCATTCTTAGTTCTGCATTTATACGATCTTTGGTTGCAACACTTGCTGTCCAGTATTTTTAAATCTATTTTTACTTCCTTTTTAATAAATTCCTACATTTTCCTGAACCCAGGAGAGTCATTAGTTAACCCCTTTTCCTAGTCAGTGGCAGGGCAGCAGTGGAAGTGCAACAACTATGGATCAATACAGTCTTTTCACCCCTGAAAGATTGTCAGTATTCCCATGCTCAAGTGGGCCCAGCAAAAGTCTTTGTGATTGTAGTCTGTGTGGCTTAGCACAAGCTGATCATAAGACTATCTTTAAAAACTATGGGATGGGAGTAGCCAGCTAAGTCTGTACTCTCTGTACATAAGGAAATTGCTAACAAGTTTGTTGCTGACGTACAGCTGGTATTTTCTCTCCTTTATGCAAGAGCCTAGTATGTTCCAAAAGGAAAAATCAGCATGTACCCATGAGACAGGTAGGCCTTTTTGTTTAGATTTGTTTTGAAGGTAACACCCTCTACTTATATGTGGGTGTGTGCACTCTTTGTTTAAACCATCAACTGGTTTTTCAGATTCAATGGGAACATTGAAGGAGTTCAGAGCACAAATATATTGTTTTCCTTATGAGAAAGCAAAGTAGGGTGACCAGATGTCCCCATTTTATAGGGACAGTCCTACTATTCAGGGCTTTGTTTTATATAGGCACCTATTAGCTCCCACCCCTGTACTGATTTTTCACACTTGCTATCTAGTTACTGTACTAGAGCAAAGGGAGTGAGGGAGCTGCCTGCAGGAGACTTGAAGCCTGGATCAAGCTTGCTAAATGAGGGAATCTTAAGCAGCTGCGTCCTTATAAGATAGCTGAAGCAGTTCCTGAGGGGAGCTGACTCTGGAAAGTTTATAAGGGAGTCAGCTCTGAATAGGGTAGTGGCAAGCTGAACCACAGAGTGGGTCACAGCCTAAGAACTGAAGCAAGGACCCTGTGAAGCAACTGTTTTGGTGACCCAGGCTCTGAGGTAAGAGCCATGCCCTCAGATAGACTTTTGAGTTCATTTTGCCTGAATCAGTCCCACTCAGTAATGATGGTGATTGGAGCCACAAGCAAGTGGAGTCTGTGTAAAAGGACCTGGAAGAGGGAGGATAAAGAAGGCATCAGGGCAAAGGCACCCTGGCCACAAGGGGCTGGCTGATTTATTTAAATTCCTTGTCTACAGAACTAAGCTTCAGGTTGGAAATTCATGGAACCAAATTCTGTACAAATTCTGGCTAAATCAACCCAGGCCTTTATCCTTCTGAGAGAAATCTGATTTCCAGGCAGTGTATTGTGTGTGGGGTTTTCTTAAAAGAACAAATTAAAGAACTCTATTTACAGAAAAGCTACAATATGGTCCAGTGTCTGTGACCTCATTGACCTGCTTCTACCTTTCCCTGGAGAGGGTGGCTGATTCGCAATGTCCACCAGTCATTGGGGGATTAGTGGTAAATAAAGCAAAGCATTCTCATCTCCCCGAAAATGCAAACTGCACGTGCAGATCTCTGAGTCATCGCTGCTTTGAGCAACAAGAGAATAGGACCATACTATAGAATTTGAGTCTCTGGCCTGACAGTGCCAGAGATAATTCATGACCTTTAGGCTACCTAGCAGGAGTTAAAAGCTGCTCTCTGGTCAGTAATTTTATGGTATTTGTAACAGAAAAACATTTGTTGTATGTGCATGTGATGCATTTCACCAAGTTTTTTACCTGCACAATTCCATTTGACAGATGCATTGTGGGAAAGTTCTAAACTTGCTCTCTTTAGAAGCAATTGTATATTAAAGGGTCAAACCCTGCCTTGGCTGGCATAGGAAAGAGAAGAGATGCTTCCTGATGTGTGACCTATAGGAGAAGTCGAATTCCCCTTACATTTCCAGCCTACTCCAAAGGGTCAGCCAGAATGAGTTGTGTTCTCAACAATAGGTATGCTATCAGCCAGAGTCTCCAGAGATGCAGGGTCAGGAAATGGTGTAGGGGTCAGTACTTCTGGATAGTACTAGCAACCGAATGCAACATGTACTAGGGTACGTCTATACCCAGCCGCTAGTTCGGCGGCTGGCAATCGAACTTCTGGGTTCGACTTATCGCGTCTTGTCTGGACGCGATAAGTCGAACCCGGAAGCTCGCCGTCGACTGCGGTACTCCAGCTCGGCAAGAGGAGTACCGCGGAGTCGACGGGGGAGCCTGCCTGCCACGTGTGGACCGAGGTAAGTTCGAACTAAGGTACTTCGAACTTCAGCTACGTTATTCACGTAGCTGAAGTTGCGTACCTTAGTTCGATTTGGGGGTTTAGTGTAGACCAAGCCCTAGACATACCCTACAGCTCAAACCAGACTCCTTTGGGGATATGTTGCCTGGGCCAGCATGTTTGCTGCTAACCTTCCTGTCACCATTTTGAGCACGATGGAAAGATCTTGCCCTGTTGCTCTTGGTGGAGAAGAGATTCCTTATGTCCTGTACGCCCACACCCTCACTTGTGCATCAGAATAGCTGAAGGCAGCACTCCCTTCTGTGCTCCCCGTACACACACGGCCCTTGTTCCTGAATTTTTATTACCAAAGATAGTTGTACAGAAGTGGGATATATTTTGTTTCCAAACCTCCGGCTGCTTATTCCTCATTTGAAGCTGTGAATGTCTCCTGGGTGAAGCTGCAGAGAGGGGATGCTATCTTCAGCTGGCCTCACAAGTAGCAGCAGCAGCTGTAAGACTCAAGCATATTTTTTTAATGCACCTCCTTAGTAATAATTACAAAGAAGAAGAGGTTCTATGATAATAGTAAATATAAATTCCAAGGTGAATTTATCAGTTAGTTGTGAGACATGAGCAGCTATTTGAGGGTTGTATGAGAAGGGCTCTACGTTTTGCAGAAAGGAAGCACTGTAGAGTGGTTAAGGCTGGACTCCAGGGATCCAGTTCTCTTGAGTGCCAATGTGACTTTGGGCAAGTGACTCTGGGCCACGTTTTCACAAAACCTCAGGACCCAAAGCCCTCTTGACAACCTGGCCACCTACACTGTCACCTAAAGAGCTGAGCACTTCTAAAAACATGATCTAGGTGCCTTAACTCTCCATCTGGAAAGAGGGTTACCATACTACCCTACCTCACGGGCATTTCCAGGAGAACTGTATTAATGTTCACAGCATGTTGCAATATTACACTGAGTGGGGTCATATAAGTACCTACCGTAGGATGATTTATAGAAGTCTGTAGAAGTTTCTAGAAACTTCAATTTGGAGAAAACTCTTGAGATTTTCTAATGAGATCCTCTCAGTAATGCACTTATGTTCTGAGATCACTGCATTCTTGCGTTTACATACCCCTTCCTCCTCCTCACCCAAGGTGGGGCTGGAACAACAAGCAGGCAGCAGTGGAGGAAGTTCCCTGTACATGCTATCCTTTCCCTATCCCAAAACAATTACTTCATATGAACAAAGAGAACCATGTTGCCTCTGAAACCTGACACTGCCCACATCCAGTTCAATGGAACTACACATAGTAAAAAAAAAAAAAAAAGTCCTATATCTTCTTATCACTTTCTTTTCTTAAGAATTTAAATTCTTTCTCCATTGATCTTTGTCCCAAGTTATATTTTAGTGTGGGTTTAGTTGCAACCACTAGGGGTCAGACTTTACACCCGTATTTAACAATTACAATATAGTCAGAGGGTAGCTCCAACTCCTATGCTTATGCTGTTAAATTACTACTTCTGATTATGGAGAGAGAATCTGCTTTTTCCATCAGATGCTGAATTGTTATGGACACAGTGTTTGACTTTGGCATTTGAGTTAAGTTTTGTAGGGAGGCGAGGGTTGTTCTGTGCAACAGAAAATAAGGAACTTTCTGTGACCAGCATGTATATTTGGCTGTTCTTTTTGTGTTCTGTTTCTAACCATGTACCCACAATGTTTGTTTAATTTGGAACTTACTTTTCTCTTTTGTTAACTCCTTAGCACTAGTTTTGATATTACCAGGAATGTCTGTGGAACAAACTCACTCCCCCCCCCCCCCAATGAGAAATGCTTAGATTACCAATAATGAATTTCAGAGCGCTCTGCTTGGACCAGGGCTTAAATTAAGCTGGAGCTGTCTGGAGCAGAGCTCTGGTAAATATTTTCAAACCCGCAGGGCTGAAGCCCCAAACCAGGGTGCCTCCCATGGGCTGAAGTCCCGATCCCCAAGAAATAATCTGAGAATTTAAGCCCTGGCTTGGACCATCACAAGCTAGTGCACTGATCTGAGGCCTCTGTGATAGTTTGACTCAACTGGCTTGAGATAGAATATACCAAATTCCTAATTTTTTACCTTGTACTAGTCAGAGAACTCAAAGAAGTTGATTGATTAATACAAGATAAAGTTGAACAACTATGTTAAGTGAAATTTATGATGTTTTTACTGTTAATTGTCTCTCAGATATAATGGATTACATTCACAGCTCTCAGTTACACCTATGCAACCATATTGACATCCTTAGGGTTGCACCGTAGATCTGAAAGTGGAAATTGGCCTAGGGTGTTAATAGAAAACAAACGTATTCCCTTACACATCACAGAAAATGAAACTAATATTTCTTAAGGAAGTGCATGTGGTATGGCTAAGAGAGGTGGAGATTGTTATAGTATTTTATATTAAGGAGGTTTTTCGTGTTTTTGAAAGAAAAAATAATTGTAGTGTTTCTAGTTTTGGTTAATAAGCTGACTATATAGAATGCTTTGGCATTGCTAACGCTAGAAAATGGTTCTATAAACTGTGCAAACTGAGCCTGAGAAGATGGTGCAAGAATCTAATCCATACATAAAGGTGATCACTGCAAAGCTCTGCATTGTTTTTGTAACTGGGACTCTGATAGGGACCACTAGAATTTGAGGGAAAGATTCAGAATGTGTGGATAGTGTTTTTTTTTTTTTAATGATATTCTCCATATTTAAAGTGTACGGGGGTGAGAAATATAGTTATTTTGAACATTTTAAATAAAAGTGTTTATAAACAGTGATTTTTGTGTAGGGTACGAAAAGGCTTGATTTTATTTGCTTACTTAAGACACTATTTACTTGAGAGGGTTTAGATTCCTTTTAAAAGCACTCTTTCAGCAATTTTTGTGTAATCACCTCAAAATTACAATAATGGAGGGACAGTTATATTTTTGAATAGATTACTAAGTGCACTGAATCCTGAGAAATTAACTACTACATCTTCAAGTAGATTTATTAATAGCAGCTGTAACTGGAAATACTGTATAATGTTGATCACTTGCAAAAGGGAAGGAAGAAGTGTTCCTTTTTGCATATATTAATATGACTGATAAAATTTCAGGAAGATATTCTAGGAGAACAAGATAATTACAGCTGGGCTGCTTATTCTGTGATAATTAATGATCGTGTTCGCTTTGTTCTAAAGCCTCCATTTTCTTAAATGGCTCAAATGGTTTAAATAAAGGTCTTAATCTTTGTCATTTCAAATTTCATTGTTCTGAAACTTGGTACACTGTAAAAGGCATCAGCCTAGAGGCAAATTATATTTTCAAAATATAGTTTAGGTATGTTAACCATTTCTTAAATTATGGGGTAGTGAAAAACAGAACCTTCCCATGGTAACAGACGTTTTTGAGAGTTGTAGGCCAAAGCTATTTCAGCATTAAAGTTGAGGGCCCGATCTTCTGATTATAACTCAATGTAGCTTTAGTGTGGCTACATCAATTTAAACCAGGATCTCGCTCTTCAGTTTTAGAGGGAAATAGTCTTGAATGTAAACAAATCCTTGTTAATGTATTCTATTGTTTAATTTCCACATCCTCACCCTTAGGGACTTGCCCAGCACTACCTGTGCTTGCTCACACTTTATGCTCAGTTAACCGTGTTGCTCCCCCTGGTCTCTTTCTCCTGCAAATGTGACTTTTCTCAAGCCACCCCCTATGTTCTAAACATCTTCTCTGATCCTGTGTACCATGAACTTCACTCTCCTTGTTCAAATCCACCCTCAGACTCATGTCTTCCAGTTACCCTTCCACTGCTGACATTCGCCACATTCCTCTTTGCATATTTTCCCCTCAAGTTTTTTGATAGATTAATTTTTTGGGTGAGTTTAATGAGATAAACTTATCTTGCCGTCTTTCACTGTTGGAATCCTCATCCTTTTGTACCTTTCTCCCCAAGCTCTCTCTCATCATCCTTAATTGTGTTATGACAAAGTTAGAGTGCGGGTGCCTGAGGCAGGGTCTTCTTTAGTAATTGGTCTGTAAAGTATGAAACACATCAGTGGCACTGTAAAAATTCACCTTATTATTCATAGTCCTAGTGGAAAAATGCCAGACTGAGGTATGTCTACATAGTGGCTGAGAGGTGTAATTCCTATCTTGGGTAGATGTACATGCACTACCTCTGCTTGATCTAGCATGCTAAAATTAGCAGTGTACACAGGTTCTGGCTTGGGTTAGCTGCAATCTTGCCTGACCTTCTGGGTATGTACTCTGGAGGTTAGCCCCAGTGGCCACCCATGCCACCATGTCCTCACTATTTTTAGGTACCAGCTCAAGCACAGCTACCATGTGTATTTCAACCTTTAGGTGGGAATCCCTCTCCCAGCTGCTGTGTAGATGTATCCTGAAAGAACTGTAGACAAAGTCCTGTATTTACAGAATAAGTACAACACAGGCAATATCAGTGTCAGCTTCCCCCTCCACCCCTAAAAATGTACCTCACCCTAGCCACTGACCACTTGCAATCAAGGTGTCAAATTAGTTACATCATTATGGTTCACTTGCTCTGTGGCCACTTCCTGCTCAGATGGCCGACAAGACTGACAGCTGGGTTTAGTACTTAGTTTAATACTTGGAAAAGCTAAGTATGTAACTCCTCCCCTGACTCTACCTGCCTACCCCACTTTCCAGTTCCTGGGCTTCCACTGCTCTGTATTTTCTTAGTATCTTATTCTTCTTATATCTTAGTATCTTCTTATTATTTTCTGTAGTTTCTGATTATCCTCTTCTATTACAGGACTCTTAGCTTCTTGATCTTTACCCGTTTTATGCCCAACCTGCCTTTAGACCATGCCTGGAAAAGTCTTACGGGTGGTCACTGTTGGCTTAATGTCTCCTTAACTGGCATTTGAGCAATGGTTTCCACTTCCTTTGTTACCTTCTTGCAAAATGCAGCACAGTTATAATGCTCTCTTGGAGTCAGACGCAATTAGTAGTCCACAAAATAGCACCGTACTGGTCAGATTCAAACTTACTATATAAAAAAAGGTTTTTTTTATTGCAAAGGCAATTTTATAGTGGAGGACCAAAGAAATGAAAGGCAATTGCTTAAATGCAATGCAGATTTCCTTGAAAAGAATCTGCCCGCTAGCCAAATCTTAAAGAAAATTACTTTGAGTTTGGAAAAACTCCAATTTTCAGGTATGTGTTAGTAACATCACTGCCTGTTTCTCTGTCCAGTATACTCTCTGACTGCTCAGAGTATTAGTAATGGTTTCAGAGGGGGTAAGATAATTATAGGCCAATTCATGCATGATATCAGAATACAAAATTGCAGTGGTCTTGATGCTGCCCCCAGTGCAGTCACAGGAAACTTTCTGGTATAAAATTTAAACTGACATTTATAAAAGTTGTCTTCCCTTGTTAATACTGTTATTGGCTTTAGAGTATTTGTGGAATTAAGTTTATTTCCTTCAGACCAGCCGGGGTCCTTACATAACTTTCAGTGGACTCCCTCTTTTTAATTAAACTAGCAAATACCTTCCTAGACATGCTTCCATTAATGTATAAATACGAAGTTCACAGTGGATTCTTGAGTTTTGGGAATTCCAAACTCTGCAGCTCTTGAAACACCTCTCAAACTGAAATGAAATGAAGAGTCCTTTGACTCAATATAAGAACTGTTGTTCAGATTGACTGATCTATTTGTGCTTAGTTTTTTCGATGTTTTCTATTATGATGCTGTAAAATCTCATGCTTCTTAATTTTTAAATTCAGAGCTGCTAATTCTGCCTTAAGCAGGAGCAATTTTTTACATCTAGGGATATAATTGGATACTCTAAGTGCCAGCTGGTTTTGCTCAGTGGTGCACTGAACAGAGCCTTTGATAGTTTGCAACAGATTATGATTCATAGAGTCATATGACCTCCTTCTAGCTTCTGTTTTGCTGGTATTTCCACTGCTCTTTACTTTTGCTGATAAATTACACTAATAGAAATTGTTACTGCGCTCTGTATACACTGCTTCCTTTCATTCAAGAGAGAAAGCCATATAGCACAGTGCTCCTTTTCACAGCAGAAATGGGCTGGATTCTTAAAAAGCAAAATATAACCATATGATCACCTCCCTGAAAAGTAAAGTACAGAGTAACACCCCTCGTGCCCCCAACTCCACTACTTAATGTTAGTCATAGCATCTCCTCCTGTGCAAAAATCCACTAGCGGGGTGTTTCTCCTACCACGTGGATCATAAGGGTAAGGGCAGGGTTTGCCACCCTCCAGGAAAAGGCCATGGGACCCACCCCAAATCTGGTGGATCCACAGGAGGCCAGGGTCATCTGTCTGGAGGTTCTAAGTCTATGCACTGGCTTTGGGATCCATTGTTCCCCTAATTCCAGCTCTCTAGCAGCATGACTCCATGAGAACAATTCTGTCAAGGTCTCCTCCTGGCCCAACTGCCTCCAGCACCCTCAGAAGTGCAAGGGAGCCCTAGGCTATATTGTTGTTTCTGACTAATGTCTGTGGGGCAGAGAAGAGAAGATGCCCATCTCCTAGCCTGGACAATCTCAACTCTATATCCTCCTACCCCAGCACTGAAGAGGCCTTCATGGGCTCAGAAATGGAGCTGAAATTCTCAGGGACATGATCCGGCCCATTGCTTTTACACCTACTGTGATGTGGAATTACTGTATGGCTTTAACAAGGCCACGAGATATAATAGTGGGAAGGGAAAAAATTCAAAATGGAAGAAAAGTCAGTTGCAGATTTTTTTTAGTTAAAAATAAACATGATTTTGCGTGCTGAAAGGCGACTTGCTCTGTTCTACTGGCATCATGTGAGTGGTATGTTTCTGCATATGAAGACTAGAACCTTTGGATTGAGATTTTAATAGTTTAATTGTGCTGCCTATTTTCATATTATGTGCTCATGCCTGGGTGGGGTAACTAAGTATCTCATTACTTCTTGAATACCAGTAAAAGCTGGAGTACAGATAATAGAGAATAACAAAGATGCATGTCAAGAGAAGATGGACAAAATCAGTGGATTCTATTTAAGACCCCCAAGGTGGCTTCAATTTTCAGATATCCAACTTGAGTTTTTGAAGAAGTTGAGTGCTGACAATCCAATTAAAGTTAATGGGACCTGTGTATACTCAGCACCTCTAAGAATCAAATCCAGAGTCAGTGTCCAAGTCTCACACTCCAAATCAAAGTCTGCTTTTGAAAATTTTGGCCTACATGACTTTTCCAAGACCATACAGCAAGTTGGGAGTTCCTGGCTCCCAGCTCTGTACTCAGTCTATGAAATCATTTTACTTGTTTGTCTAATTAAGCAATGCATATATATCTATATCTATATATATGTAACAGAAGCAGGAGCATTGCAGCAGCTCCACTAGCTTCTAGAACTGACCCCCTGGGCTTCTGCATAGACAAGTTCACTTTTGCTTTCTCTCCCATTCTGCCAGCTGGTTATCTGAGTTCTAATTTCTCTTTGGTGTGTGGGTGAGGGTGCTGAGGAAAGGAGTGAGCAAAGGGGCTACTATAGCTCCCCAAAAGTGGCAAGAAATATCCTGCAGCAGCACTGAGGGTCCCTTGGTTATTCCCTCCAGTCTGGCCTATACTGGCGTATATTTCCATTACTAAAGAGAAAAGAAGATGGGAATATTTTTAAATTGCAAAATGTATGTACTCGTATCAGATACCAAAAGAGTTACCACTGGTACAAGATATCATTTAACACCACTCCCTGCTCCAAACTATCATTTAAAAGCATATTGCAGCTTTGCTCCTTGTTCAAATGTTTTGCTGGTAGTTTGAATTATTTCACAAATGAAAAGTAGAAAAGGTAATCCATTGCACCACAGAAACATTTTGTCAGTGGTTGGTTATTCATTCTCAGGAAGGTGGTTTATTATGGTTATTCTGACTGGTTTTTCTTCTTCTTCTTGTCATGAGTAGAGGGGTTATTCAAATTACATCACTTTGGTTCTGTTGGAGCTACTGGAAAAGAGCTCTTAATTTTTTTTTTTTGGACAGAATTCTGTTTTGATGGACTCTTCAGTGAGGAAGTTCACCACATGGTGTACTCAGTTCTTTTGACAGATTAACAGTATCAGCTGAACTGCTATGTATAAATGTCCTGGATAACCACAATGGTGGCAATAGGTAGAACATGTGTTTGGCTTCCTGCCTTTCTAAATAATTATTCAATTAACACTGCATCCTCTCTCCTGAGCAGCTATATGATAACAGCTACTATTCACAAAAGTTGGGATACTTATAAAATCATTTCATAATTTGGCAGCACTGGGAATTGCTCTTCTTAAGGGAGGCTCATGAGGGACTAGAAGGGATGCTGCAGCTTAGAGTAGGGGATGTGTTGTTTTTTGGCTACTGAATTATAAGTGATGAGCAATGTTACCTGTGGAAAGGGAATGCTATTTTTTAATATTCACATTTATCCATGCCAAATCCTCTCTCTCTTTCCTGATGGTTATAAGAACAAAAGCAAAGGGTATCCAGTGAACAATTCAAGAAAATATTCTTGCTAGAGATAACCTTGATCTTAATGGCAAAGGCAAGGCAAACAATGTAGTCAATAGAACACAGAATGTTTCTTATCAATACTTTTCCGCCTCCCTCCCCCCCCAACGAGAAAGTGGACATCTGTATTCTGTTGATGGGTACCTCAAATATCTAAACAGACCCATATGCTTTTTTTGTCAAAGTACTGAGGGAGTAATAAAATATCATAGGCTTTGTATAATAAACAAGGAAAATGGCACAAGAATTTTAAAGTAGCGAGCTTTATTATGAACACATTTCAAACAAAAGAAATGGAACTGCTTAATTATTGTATGCATACCTCTGCTTAGGATAGCAGTTCTTTCATTGTCTTTCAGCTTTGAGGATGGTAGCTGATTATATTTTAGATAGTGTTTTATAGCTAAACTGTCAAAGCACTTGTCAGTTCCTGCTATCTCCTAAACTAGTTAGAATTCTGTACACTGAAATGTGCTTGGAGGCAAACGAGGTGATTCAGGGAATTAGTAATGGACCTTTAACTAGTAAATTCACCCTTTCAAATTTGATACAGTTTGGTAGTTGGATGGCAGGTTGGTGACCTTAGTCTAGTACCTAATGGGAAGATGCTTAGATCTCCAATATAATTACAGTTGGCATGCCAGTTGAGTGATTCATCAGAATACAATACACCTCTACCTTGATATAACGCTGTCCTCAGGAGCCAAAAAATCTTATCGCGAAAAAGGTGAAACCGCGTTATATCGAATTTGCTTTGATCTGCCGGAGTGCGCAGCCCCCCACCCCGGAGCACTGCTTTACCACGTTATATCAGAATTCTTGTTATATTGGGTCACATTATATCGGGGTAGAGGTGTACTTTACAGAGTTGGTCTCTTCAGGTTGAGTTGGAAGGAAAACGGTTTGTGTGGGGGGAAGAGCAGGAGGGTTGGTGGGGGAGAAAGGCACTACCACTGTACATAAATAAAGGACTGCAATTTCCACAGCTTTCACACTGGTACCTTTCAGATGTGCTGTGTACTTGGATAGTCACTGTTTTGTTAGGAATGTCAGTAAGTGAATCTAGTCATCTAATGTTTGCTTTAGTAAATCATTTCTAACTTTTTTTGGATTGTAAGTGAAAATTCTCCTTCTTATTCTACAAGCAATCAACCAAATGATTTAATAGTTGGATAGCAGATTAAAAATAGGAATTATTAACCGAAACCATGTTTTTCATAAATTCCATTTATTCCTATAGACATGTCATAAACTGCTTGCACTGTAAAGAGCTATGTTTCTTTCTGTCAAACTGTAAGACATATATGATTTGCTTAATCATTCCATGCCAGAGATATTTCGTTTGCTCTTTTTCAGTGAGCAGCTGCAACTTGTCATCCTTGTCTCCTTGCATGTTAATGTGGTCTCAAGGCCCTTCAGTCTTAGTACTTACTGTATTCACAGTACATTCACACTAGCAGTCACCACATTAGCGAAAGTTAAGGATGTGTGACAGGGAACATAAAAAGCAAGGAACTTCACAATTTAAGATAAAGCATGAATTCTCCTTATATACCCCATATGTAAAACATTGCTACGTCTTATTTTTTTTCAGTTTGGTGTTGTAGCTGATTACAACCAAATCACACTTTGGTATAACTACGTCGCTCGGGGGTGTGAAAATTCACACCCCCGAGCGACATAGTTATATCTACCTTAACATCCTCTGTAGATAGCACTACACTGGCAGAAGAGCTTATCCTGCTGACATAGCTACCACCTCTTGCAGAGCTGGAGTTATTAAGCCGACGGAAGAGTTTTCTCACATCAGCTTAGAGTATCTTCACCAGAAGCGCTACATGGCGCAGCAGTGCAAGTTTGTAGTGCAGACCTGGCCTTTGATTGTAAATTGTTGGGGGCAGAGAACATGTAGATACTTGGGTTTTGAAGAGTGAGCACACTGATCGTGCTTAACCAAAAACGATCACTTGAATTAACCTCTCAAGGGAATTTTCAAAGTTAAACCATCATAAAAACAATGTTCTCAGCTTACTGAGCCATAATATACTTGTGCATTTGGGAAATAGAGGAACCAAATTGCCAGGCTGTAGTAAAAATTTACAGGCAACAAGAAATGTACACAGAAATGTACAGAATTAATTGCAATTTGTATGCAATTGATATATATATTCTAGTTGGGAGCGGTGAGGAACCTGTCTTCCACATTGAAAGAATTTGCAGTGTGTGCATGGTGTTGAAAGGCATGAGATTAGAGAATGGCTTTGCGAGAGTCCGTGGAAACTGAACAACTGAAAGAACATATCCTTTTCTGTCAGAAGCTGTTTTAGCAGGACAGAGGGGAACAGTAGGCATCTCTTCATGCATTAACTTATCTTTGTAGACTCAGAGGTTAAAGACTGAAAATCTTACCTTAAAGCAGAACCCATTCTAGAAAAACACCTGTGATGGTCTTGATCCTTCTCCCTAATATGTTTTTCAGCATAAAAAGATGATATATTATGCTTTGTTCTTTTTCTTTTGGAATGAATACAAATTATAATGACGTTCAGTAAACACTTATGCTTTAAAATGAAGTAAAGTTTTCCTTTTTCATTATGAATAAACTTTCTACTTGACCACATACTTTAAAACCAGCCCCAGCATTACTCATGTGAAAGCTTCTTTGACCTGTGTGGCTTTTACTGTGTAGAGACACGTACCTTATACCAGTAACTAGAAGAGATTGTGCCACTCACTTCTCCTGTGCCGAAAATTCTCAAGATATTTTTGTAAAGTAAACTTGACGGCTAAAATAGCCACTGAAATAACTGCAGCAGTTATTAGCTGTGTGGTAACCAAAATCAGGTTTTTGTGAGTTAGAAAAAACTTGTTTAACAGGTGTAATGAGATACAAATTAAAATACAGATTTTCATTCCTACTGAATATGCCAACTGATCCTAGTTACTCTAGGATGTCTCTTCTGGTTTTAATAAATTACAATACCATAAGACTGCATGAAAAAGCAAATAGCACTTATTCTCCTCATTTTAATTCCTATATGGATTATATATTCCTGGGATATTTTGATTACTGCTAAGCCACACAGCTAGAATAGGGGGTAACAATAATCAGGATTTTAATTTCAAATACTAGATGCAAATGAAAGATTTTATGGGTACAGGGCTCAATTCCACTTTACTCTATTCTAACACTTAAACATTTCTAGTCACCCGTAGGGAAGATTAGAGAATGGGGCCAAACATGGTTTATATGGCTGCAATGCTGTGTGTTCAAATTTAGTAAATTGGGCCTGGTCAGTATGTGGACAGAAGTCCTCCAAGTGACACCTGATGCATGAAAGTATTAGTGAGTTGGAGATTCTGCTTTTTTTCCTCTTAGTGGTAGGAATAATAAGGACAAATGCAAAGCACTCCACTTAGGAAGGAACAATCAGTTGCACACATACAAAATGGGAAATGGCTGTCTAGGAAGGAGTACTATGGAAAGGGATCTGGGGGTCATAGTGGACCACAAGCTTAATATGAGTCAACAGTGTAACACTGTTGCAAAAAAAGCAAACATCATTCTGGGATGTATTAACAGTGGTGTTGTAATCAAGACACGAGAAGTAATTCTTCCGCTCTACTCCGCACTGATTAGGCCTCAGCTGGAGTATTGTGTCCAGTTCTGGAAACTACATTTCAGGAAAGATGTGGATAAATTGTGGAGAGTCCAGAGAACAGCAACAAAAATGATTAAAGGTCTAGAAAACATTACATGTGAGGGAAGTAGGGCGGCAGGTATAATAGGCTTGGGGGAGGGGGTCTTGGGGCTCTGGCTGGCTCAGGGCTGCTGCAGTCGCAAGGGGAGGGTCTCAGGGCTCCTCTGGCTGCTGAGGGTGGAGAGGGTGTGGGGGTTCCAGGCATGGGGGGGGAAGGAGGGGGCAGGCTCCGGCTGGCTTGGGGCTCCTCTGGCCATGGGTGGCGGTGTCTTGGGGTTCTGGCCATGGGGGAAAAAGGGAGTTGGGTGGAAGGGGCAGAAACGGGCTAGCCTCCCTGAAGGGGGGCTCCACCTACCACTCATGGAGGGAAGATTGAAAAAATGGGTTTGTTTAGACTGAAAAAGAGAAGACTGAGCGGTGACGTAACAGTTTTCAAGTACATAAATGGTTGTTGCAAGGAGAGGTGGGAAAAGTGTTGTTCTTAACCGCTGAGGATAGGACAAGAAGCAATAGGCTGAAAATGCAGCAAGGGAGGTTTAGGTTAGACATTAGGAAAAAATTCCTGTCACAAGGGTTAAGCACCGGAATAAATTGCCTAGGGAGGTTGTGGAATCTCCATCATTGGAGATTTTTAAGAGCAGGTTAGCCAAACACCAGTCAGGGATGGTCTAGATAATACTTAGTTCTCCCACCAGTGCAGGGGACTGGACTAGATGACCTCTTGAGGTCCCTTCCAGTCTTATGATTCTAGGATGTGCTAAGAGATATGTAAAACCAACTTTGTTGCTTGTGAAAAATCCTCTAGCACTTTGAAGTGAGGTGGGTGCTTTAATTTGAGGCTGCTGCCTAATTCTAAATTGAGTACTGGTGTTCTGAGTTTTCCCTTGCAGCATCAATTAAACATAATATTCTTCTTTGTACATCCTAACTTATTGTCACGCTCCTGTTACTCCTCAGAGGCAGCTGCGATTTAACGGTTGAACAGTTTTCTGTGTAGTTAGTATGTTAGTCTGGGATCCCTGATTAGGACGGAAGTGGTCTGTAAGGTAACAGTAGGTCTGGGGTTCTCAAACTGGGCATCGGGGTCACAAGGTTATTCCATGGGGGTTATGAGCAGTCAGCCTCCACCCCAAACCCCGCTTTGCCGCCAGCATTTATAATAATACATTAAAAAGTGTTTCATAGATTCATAGATTCTAGGACTGGAAGGGACCTCGAGAGGTCATCGAGTCCAGTCCCCTGCCTTCATGTCAAATACTGTCTAGACCATCCCTGATAGACATTTATCTAACCTACTCTTAAATATCTTCAGAGATGGAGATTCCACAACCTCCCTAGGTAGTTTATTCCAGTGTTTAACCACCCTGACAGTTAGGAACTTTTTCCTAATGTCCAACCAAACCTCCCTTGATGCAGTTTAAGCCCATTGCTTCTTATTCTATCCTTAGAGGCTAAGGTGAACAAGTTTTCTCCCTCCTCCTTATGATACCCTTTTAAATACCTGAAAACTGCTATCATGTCCCCTCTCAGTCTTCTCTTTTCCAAACTAAACAATCCAATTCTTTCAGCCTTCCTTCATAGGTCATATTCTCAAGACCTTTAATCATTCTTGTTGCTCTTCTCTGGACCCTTTCCAATTTCTCCACATCTTTCTTGAAATGCAGTGCCCAGAACTGGACACAATACTCCAGCTGAGGCCTAACCAGAGCAGAGTAGAGCGGAAGAATGACTTCTCGTGTCTTGCTCACAACATACCTGTTAATAGATCCCAGAATCATGTTTGCTTTTTTTGCAACAGCATCACACTGTTGACTCATATTTAGCTTGTGGTCCACTATAACCCCTAGATCCCTTTCTGCCGTACTCCTTCCTAGACAGTCTCTTCCCATTCTGTATATGTAAAACTGATTTTTTTCCCCAAGTGGAGCACTTTGCATTTGTCTTTGTTAAACTTCATCCTGTTTAACTCAGACCATTTCTCCAATTTGTCCAGATTATTTTGAATTATGACCCTGTCCTCCAAAGCAGTTGCAATCTCTCCCGGTTTGGTATCATCTGCAAACTTAATAAGCGTACTTTCTATGCCAATATCTAAGTTGTTAATGAAGATATTGAACAGAGCCGGTCCCAAAACAGACCCCTGCAGAACCCCACTCATTATGCCTTTCCAGCAGGATTGGGAACCATTAATAACAACTCTCTGAGTATGGTTATCCAGCCAGTTATGCACCCACCTTATAGTAGCCCCATCTAAATTGTATTTGCCTAGTTTATAGATAAGAATATCATGTGAGACCGTACCAAATGCCTTCCTAAAGTCTAGGTATATCACATCCACAGCTTCTCCCTTATCCACAAGACTCGTTATCCTCTCAAAGAAAGCTATCAGATTGGTTTGACATGATTTGTTCTTTACAAATCCATGCTGGCTGTTCCCTAACACCTTACCACCTTCCAAGTGTTTGCAGATGATTTCCTTAATTATCTTCCCTGGCACAGAAGTTAAACTAAGTGGTCTGTAGTTTCCTGGGTTGTTTTTATTTCCCTTTTTATAGATGGGCACTATATTTGCCCTTTTCCACTCTTCTGGAATCGCTCCCGTCTCCCATGATTTTCCAAAGATAATAGCTAGAGGCTCAGATACCTCCTCTATTAGCTCCTGGAGTGTTAATTGATAAAGGGGGGGTCGCACTCAGGGGCTTGTTGTGTGAAAGGGGTCACTGGTCCAAAAGTCTGAGAACCTGCAGTGGGGGCGGAGCGGCGGCGGGCAGCACCCACAGCGCTGCTGCCATCGCAGACAAGCCCCTCACTCTCACCCAGCCTCACAGCGTGCGGCGCCTCTCTCACCGCCTGGAGCCAGGGGACTAACAGACAGCCCAACCCCCCTCCTCCCCGGGGCGGTGGCGCTGTGGGGCCTCATGCCCCCCGACAACCCGCCTCCTGGGAGCCCCCCCCAGGAACCCCACGTGCCTCTTCGGCTGCAGAGTCAGCGAAAGACCCAGCCCGGCCCACCGCCCGTTTGAGGCTGACGCTTAGGCTTTCCAACTGCGCATGCGCACACCCCTCCCTTCTTGAGCATGCACCCTCGCGATGCTTCCAGTTGGGGCTTTGAATCTCAGCTCCTCCTTCAATCTCCGGGATAGGGCGGAACGTGCTGTCACCACGCCCAATCACCGCCCCTTCCCCACGCCGGGGTCCACCTCCTTTCCACCGCCCTTCTCGCTAATACACCGTGTTACGCGCCCGCTTTCGCTAGTTTTTCTCGGGGCCAAATTTCCAATGGAGGTAGACGGCAGGGGAAACTGCGTCCGGGGCGTGTTAGGTTGAATCCTCGGTGGGCCGCTTGTATGCCCCGGAGGATAGTCTGGGTTCTTCCCCGCGCGCGACAGTAATCGCCCGCCCGCTCACCTTCTTCATTGGACCGAAGGAGATTCACAGTCAGCCAGGGCTCCTGCAAGCAGGCGGGCTGAGGGAGACCAACTCCGACCGGTAACTTCCATCCAGCCCGCCCGCGTCCCGAGACTTCGCCTCACGTTCGCCGGCGCCGGAGGGGCTGGGACGCTGCCAGGGGTCCCCGGGCATGGGGAGCCGGGTCGCCTGCGGGGAGAATGTGGCGGCTGCCTCCGTCTCCCGCATGTGCTGCCGTTGAGCTGGGAGCCCGGAGCCCCGAGCAGGAGCCAGCCGCCTGGTGAGCAGCTTGGGGGAAGCGGGAACCCCCTGCACCTCCCTTACACAGGCCTCCTCCCCTGCCACGGATCCCGCGTCCCTGAGCCCCAGACCTCCCCGGCGCCTCCGCATGGCCCTCCCCGAGCGACCCTGGCCCCTCGTCCCTGACACCCTCCCGGCCCCTCGTCAGTGACCCTGGCCCCCACGCACGGCCGTCTCCGGCCTTTCATCGCGGGCCGCCGCCACCCGTGATTGGCCCATAATCACTGGCACCTTACTTCTCCCGACTGACCTCAGGCCCCTATTCATTAACTCCCCGCCCCCACTCACACGGGATTGATCCTTTCCTGAACCCCCTCCTCCCAGAGTCACCTACCCCTGATCACTGACCTCCCAATTCCTGGATCCTTCCAGTCCACTTCTCTTTGAACCTCCCCCAGGAAGCCCTTTGCCCCCAATTCACCCCACTTCTCCAAGCCTTGCCCTTCAAATCCACCCCAGACTGGCCCAGCCAGTCCCCCATGCTTTTCCTTTGGCCTGACTCCACTCACCACTTCCTCTAATCCTGACTTCCTTCCCTTCCCCCTTCCCTCCCTAAATACCAAATATTCCTTAAACCTATGTTACCCCCAAATTTGACCTTATCTCTTCCAAAACCTGGACCCTGTCTCTAACAGCCCCAACCCCAAGAACATATGCAGCAAGCCACTCAACTGGTTCTCCTTCCAAAAATCAATAACCACCACTCAGAATCTCCCTGAAAATCAACCCTCCCGTTGAGTTTGATGTAGTGATGAGATTCCCCCATTTCCTGGATTATCCTCCTGGGTGACTGAAGAAACTTTTACTGCTATTGCTTCGTCATTTTACTTTTTTTGCACAAAGATTTTTCTGAATGTTATGTGATATGAAAGGAAATTTTGGATGTTTGTTTCCACCCTTTGGGAGCTGCAGAAGCAAAGGGGAAATGCACCAGAGGAACTGAGCTCCATCTAATTGAGGAAATCTGTTATTTGCCAGATTAGTGATTTCATTGGACTGCCAGAAAGAACAACATAAGCTTGGCACAAAGTTTACATCCAAATTCAGGGAGGAATGAAGGGGGTTGAAAAAGAAGCTTACAACAAAATCTAAACTTGAAGTTTCCATTGCTTTCCTTTTGACCTGGAAGGGATCACTTCATCTCCCCCACCTCCCAAGTAATAAGCTATTTTTGTGGAATTCATAACTGGAGATTTAAAGTAGTAGAATGACCTCTCCTGTGGATCCCAAGATTAAACAGGCTTTGCGAAAAAAACCATCAGAAAGGACTCAAGAGGTAATGCATTTTTAATTTGCTTTTCACTTGTTTCTTTGCTTGAGTTTTCTTCTATGTTACCAGATAGATCAGCAGTTCAGTGGTATATTTTTTTCATTTGTGAAAATTGCAGTGCTGACATCATGGATTGACGCTTTTTTTTTTTTATGAGCAGGAAATATTCCTCCGATTGTGAGTATCCTTTTTTTTTTTCTTTTTTCTTTTTTTTAAATAGGGCCTTTCAAACTCAGCAGCATGTAATGCATTTAGGAAACACAAGGCACTTGTGAAATCATGATTTTCAAAATGGATAGCGGAATAATTCATTGGGATAGATAGAGCTTGGGGCAGATGTGCATCATTTAAAAATTATACCTATTTCAGTGTTGCAAAACTGTCATGACAAATTACCAGTCTACTCACTAACACCATAATGCAAATTTAAAAAAAAAAAGTTTTTATATGCCTATTGAAAAGAGACACTTCCCCAGGGAGTGGGAGAGTAGAAATTTGCAGGACTGTCTATTTACATTAAAACAATGAGTTCCACTAAAGTGATTAGCTTCTAATCAACCATATTTTGGGGATCAACAGACTGTAGAAGAGCAGCATTATGGGATGTTAATTTCAACCATGGAATGTATTTTTGACACTTTTTGCTTATTAGTGAGAGGTTTGGTTTGTTTGCTTACATTTGCCTTTTTGCCTTACTGCAATTTCCATGTGATCAAGAGTTGAAGAGCACTATGAAAAGATTCACTCCAGTTCCTTGTTTGAATCCTTCTGAGATGGGGAAACATCTGTTCTCCCTTGATACTTCATGGAAAGTGAAATGTCCTGCTTGATCTCTGTGAGCTAATTATCAAAAGGCTACATAAAGAGTACTGCTACAGAGATCATTTTAGAAATGTGTTGAGCTGTGACAGTGATTAAAAAACAGGTTTAATGCATTTTAAGCAATTCGTGCATCCTTCCAATTTTTATATTTACCTTCCATTGAGAGATTTATTCTCCTCTTACTGCTCTCCCTCCCCCTCCCCCCACTCCAGTTCCTGGTGCTGGAATTAATGATGAGGCACTGTCTGTAAGGGATAGGATGTTGTTATGGGTTTTGGTTTTTTTGTTAGTTTGGTAGGTCGGTCACTTTTTTTCTTGCTCTAACCCTTTGTTGTTCTTCTGCCTTCTTCCATTCACAATTTGTAGCATTAGATGACCCCCACGGATCTGTACTGGCACAATACTGTTCAATATACTCATATATGATCTGGAAAATGAGGTGGCAGAGTTTGCAGATTGTACAAAATTACTCAAGATAGTTAAGTCTAAAGCAGACTGTGAAGTTACAAAGGGATCTCACAAAACAGGGTGACTGAGCAACAAAATGGCATATGAAATTCAATGTTGATAAATGCAAAATAATACATATTGGGAAACATAATCCCAACTATATCTACAAAATGATGGGGATAAGTCCCCATGTGGTCGCTCAAGAAAGATCTTGGAGACTTTGTAGAGAGTTCTCTGAAAACATCTGCTTGATGTGCTCAATGTGCAGCGGCAATCAAAAAAGCTAACAATGTTAGGAACCATTATGAAGGGATAGATAATAAGACAGTAAATATCATAATGCCACTATCTAAATCCATGATACACTTACACCTTGAATACTGTGTGCAGTTCTGGTTACCCCATCTTAAAAAAGACATTATAATTGGAAAAGGTACAGAGAAGGGCAACAAAAATTATTAAGGCTATGGAACAGCTTCTATATAAGGAGAAATTAAGAAGACTGAAACTGTTCAGATTGGAAAAGAGACAGCTAAAGGAGGATATGATGGAGGTCTATACGATTATTAATTGTGTGAAGAAAATGAATAAGGAAATATTATTTACCCTTTCATTTAACACAAGAACCAGGGGTCATACAATGAAATTAATAGGCAGCAAGTTTAAAACAAACAACAGGAAGTACACACTATCAACCTGTGGAACTCGTTTCCAGGGGATGTTGTGAAGGCCAAAATTATAACTGGATTAAAAAAAGAATTTGATAAGGTCACACAATATAGGTCCATACCTGGTTATTGGCCAGGTTATTTGTCTGGATGCTGGGACTAGTCAACAGGGGATGGATCACTTGATAATCACCCTGTTCTTTTCATTCCCCTTGAAGCATCCTGTATTGCCCACTGTCGGAAGACAGGGCACTGGGCTAGATTGACCATTGTTCTGACCCAGTATGACCATTCTTATGTTTTAGACCTAGTTCTAGTATCCAGAGGCAGGCATCTACATTGAAGGGTCCTGTTTACAATAAATCCTGTGTTGCTTCATGGGTTTGTTTTTGGGAGCATATAATGCTTCAGACTTTTGCTGCAAGGTGTAAATACTATTTTTCTTGCAGTACTAGAGTAAAATATTTGAAATATTCTTTTATATTCAGCCCAAGATTTTTTTTTTGTACCACTGATTATTACAGAACTCCCTAAAAACATAAATTTAAACTAATCCGATAAACATGACATTAATCTTGTTGAATTAAAAATCATATTCTGCAAGTATGCCAAGGCCCTGATCCTGCTTTTGGGCTGCCCTCTGTGGATCCCCATTGATTACAGTAGAGCTATGTGCAGGTGAAGAGTTTGGTGGTGTGATTTAAAAAGTAAAAGAAACAAATACCCAACTAGTTAATTTGTCACTGACCTTGATCTTGTAAAAATTTATACACTTGTTTCATAATGGCACTACTCATTCTTAAAGTGTGCTTAAATCTTTGCAAGACTGGGGTCTATGTTCTTTATATTTTTCATGTCTCTCAGCATGGACAATGAAAATCAATGAAATCTATTTCACTTTCTTAGTGGGATAGTGCTGACATTTTGAACAGTACACATATTTAAATAACAGATTTCATAGAATTTTTTAAAATTGTTGAAGCACTTCTGTTAGGCTTGGTTTTATAAGAACTTGTTTTTCAAAAAAAAAAATTTTTGCTGCCAAATTTAAACTTGGTAGTGTTATTAATCAATATTTTAAAAAAAATCAAAGTTACAGTGTAACTTTTTCTCTCTGAGGCCCAGAATTTGAAATTAAATGCATTGTCTGCCTGCCCACGTTGCAAGATCAAAGCCTCATTTGTTAGCACATAATCTCCTGTGTCATAAGTGGTATTACTGATACAGAAAAGTCTCCTTGGAAAACTCATATCTAACATACAACTAAACTGCTTGTTAATTTTCATGCATGAGTGGCTCAACTATCCAAATTAAGATAGTTATTAGCAATTTTGCCAGAAAGTTACTGTTCTTATATTTTGTAAATAGAAATAGAAAACATTTATACTGTTTTTAGTAAAGTGTATATAACTTGCTCTACTTCAAGAACCTATTGTTGTTATGATGATGTCGCATAGTAGAGACACATTGTGTTCAACTCATGATCAAGGTTTTCATTCCTGATAGTGCAGTTTCTTGTGACGGTAAATCTATGTGCTGGAACAAGATTTCATTCTTGTGGTAACATTCCAATTCTTGTTAATTGTCTAATATACGTAACTTGTGTACTAACATGTAGACACTTGATTCCTGTTTGAGTAGGTACTTCATGCATTCATATTTTTAATTTCCTTGTGAAAAACGTTATAACCTGCTTTTGAGATATCAAATTAGTAATTATTTTGATGATCTGCTGGAGATACTTTGTATTGGTGGTCCTGTTATACTAAGGTATTCTTTTCTCTCCTCTCTCTCTCATGCTTGTATTGCCAACCTAAAGACAGTATGGACCCCTTATCCCATATTCATGGCAATATTTGCATGTATGAAGCAAAGCAGGCTGCTGCTTTGTCTGTCTTGTGGAAAATCTTTTAAAAATGTCTATTCCTAAATTTACTTTACTAAACATGAGATATTACTTGGAACCTTGTTTTATCCTGTGTTTTGACTAAGATGGGAAAGTCATGTGATCAGTCACTGAGTTGTCACGGAATGATTAAGCACAGAAACTTATTTGCATTGTGACACACAGTTTATTGTCATGGGGACAGATTCTCAGCTAGTGTGATTCGTTATTGAAACCATCTTGCCCCGATACCTGATAGTTCATTGACGAAACCTTGTCTGTAATAGACAAACATTTACTTTACAGTATTTTAAATGTGTATACAAATTTTAATATTTTGAAATATGAATATATAAAAGAACTTGAGGGAAGGATTTGCTGTTCTTCTAATACTCCAGGCATGGTGATCCTACTGATAGCTTGGTGTTAAATAGGGGGAATGTTTATACATGCAGAACCCTTAACTTTTACAACCAGAGGAGATTGTATTTGATGTACTTTCCTGTAGTGCCTTAGCTCTTCAATGTAATATATCACTGTATATATTTTACATGTGTTACTAATGTATATATTGAACAGTGTGGTTTCAGGATATTTTAAATGAAGGAATTGTCATTTGTTCAAACAAATTGAGGGTGTGTGAGTGTTTACATCAATGTAAGCAGTATCTTTAAAGGTCTCTTACTTGTTTGAGTCCCTGAATACCTTGTCTGATCCATACAAAAGCTGTGATGTTAGTGTTATGTAGATGGAGAGTTGCTTAATGGCTAAAGATCATGTCTGAGCTGGCAGGATAAAATATTAATTTAAATATGAGGTGACTTATGCTCTCACTGTCTTCTTTCTCCAATGGACCCTGTTCCCTCTTTTTGCACAGATTTTTGGATGACTTTGTTCTTGTTATGGATTCCCTCCATAATGGCAGATTAATCTTAATTTGCCTTTGGAGATTTAGACTAGTTTGTAATTTAAAAGCACGTAATATGGCTCCTTTTGTACTATGTTCTGTTTCAGTATTTTTTTGGGGGAAGAGGGGGGCTAATGTTAGTACTTCTATTATTTGGAGTACCTGTTTTTCTTCTTCTCCCTCCCCCCCCCCTTTTTTAAGACAATGGAAGGAAACAAATCACACTGTAATCTGCTCAAGAGTTGTATTAATAAAGGTATCAGATGGAAGTGTCAGGATATTGGCTTTTCAACACACAAAAAATATTTTTGCATTAATCTGAATCATGTATAGCGTACCCATATACTTTAGTGTACCCAGACACTACAGTGATGGGCACTATAAAATGGCTGTAATAAATAAATAAATATAAATTACTGCTGGCAGCATAACAGAGACTCTGTTGTACTGCAGCACAGCTGAGACAAATAGAAGAGAACATCTGCTTCTTGTTTCTAGAAATAACTGGTATTTTAAAGTAGTTTTTTCATGCCTCTATTAATTTTTGGTAAGCTTAGGAGGTGAAATATGGGAGTAGTATTTGTTAAAATCCATTTTATCAGTACTTTATTTGAAAGCTATATGGCTATACTGTGTTGAACAGGGTCTATGTTAAAAAGCTATTTAATAATATCTGAATCTCTGCAAATAGTATTGGACATTCACAAATGTCTTATAAAACTAAAAAGAAACCTTTTGTGTTAACTTAAATTACAGATTCTGGTTTGTATTTAATAAAAATTCTAATGTTAGTATCTGGGCCTCAAGAGGGAAATGTGATTCCTGACATTTTTTTTTTTTACTCCTATGTCTTGCTTTGCCCTCCTTTTGTTAGAGCGCGATGTGCCAATTCTATTCTGTCTTTTTAAAACCTTTTTTATGGAAATGAGAATTTTGGTCTCAAACTGAAAGAAGGGCAGTAATAATTTAGTGCAAAAATATCTCACTTCCGGATGCACCATATTGTAGCTGTGCTATTTTGGTAGTCTTAATCATAGAAACTGGCATTTAAAATATATGTTGGGAACCTACTACAAAGGTAACCTCGTCCTATCAGGAGGTAGCTAGTCCCCACACAACAAGTAGTAATATAACCAGTTCTGAATCCTGATCCTGCAAATACTCAGGTACATGCTTATCAATGGGACTATTCACAGTACCCAAATTTAAGCACATGCCTAAGGGTTTGTCTACATGGGAAATTGACTAGCACAAGTATAGTAAGAATAGCTGTTACACGATAACTTCCCATGTGGTCACTATAACTGGAATCATTACACTGCTTTGAAAGTTTATTCCCTTATAACTACACTACTCAATTTCCTAGTATAGACAAGCTGAATCTCTTCACATAGCTGCCCCACTCATCCAGTCTGTTTCTTGAGGCCGAGAGCTGAGTCCATGCTTTGGCCCACTAGAAGTTATTAAGCACAAAATTCTGACACAACGTATATATATAAATATTTTTTAATGCTTCTTTAACATCTTTCAGGCTGGTACACTTTATAATCAATATTAACCCAAATTTAGCACTGAAATTGATAATATGCAAGATGCATCCTTCTTTTCATTACACTCTCTATTAAAAAAACCTTTAAACTGCCAAACTATCTATAGATAGATAGATAGATAGATATAGATATATACACACACACACAAACTTCATTATGTTGGGAGTGTTTAAATTCAAAATGATTTTATATTTAATTGGCTTTTAACTTGAAAGCATGTGAGCCTGCAACCAAAAGGTTTCATAACTAATACAAATTTAACAGCACAGACTGCAGTTTTCCAGGGATTAAATCTGTTCAGATGGATATCCATTTGGTAACTTCCAAGGCTGCATACTTGGCCTTTTGAAAACAAATTTTGTAATCAATGTATAGCTTATCAGTAAGTCAAGGAAGAAATTGCTAACAGGGAGTGATATGTTGACAGTTTGCTATTAATAAATACCTGGCAGCATAGTTTTATACCATGAACAGATTGTTATCATAGCAGAGAATGGCAATAATTGATCTTTGGAGTCACACGGACGTAAGCACTACTGCTCATATCTAGTTTTGCAATAATAAATACTTTTTATCTTTTTCTAAGGGATGTTAGTAAAGCATTAGGAGGGTAGCCCTGAGAAAAGCCTAGAAAGCAGAGCTTTTAGGGCTGAATGCTGTCTGAAAGGGGCTTACATCAGTGAGAAAAGAAGCTCTTATTATTTGTTTCCTGCTGTGTTCAGGGAAACAGAACTATGATGGGGCTTTTCCCCTATCCCAATCAGGAGAAGGCTAATGAGCATCTTTGGTACTAAATAGGTGCACCTGCAGAGCCTGCTCTGCATGGAAGAAGCAAGCTTAAAAGGGAGAACTTGTTACAGGAAGGGGTGGCAACCAGTCGGAATACTGCTGTGCCTCAGAGTTAGCTGACTCTTGCAACAGAGTTGCTGAGAGGAAGACAGCTTGTAAACCTCCACCGCCCACAAGGACTCACCAGACCAGATTCAAGCTGATCTCCGCATGGAAGAAATGAGGATAAACTCTGACCCATTGTTTAGCTGTATTAACCATATGTAACCACCATAAATAAGCCAGACCCCTATCGATTCTCTTAAATGAAAACTCAGAGACTGAACATTCCCTTAATTGGAAAACCCCTATGCCTGTGAATCCAGAAAGACTAGAGCAAGTTTGCCAAAGGGAAAAAGGATTTTGGAAGAGAACCTGAAGGGCTTTGCACATTCTTCTTAAATAAACAGGATTGCATCAGAGGAACACCTGAGCTCATCACCAATTTCTCCTCATTGGAATAACTTACAAGATCCTGAATCTTTGGTGAAATGCATGAGTCAAAAGGGGTAACAGTATTATCTCCATTCTATGTCATGGGAGAAATAAAAGCAGAAAATTCAAATGTTTTGTTCAAGGTGACGTGGTGAACTAGTAGCTGAATTTTGGGAAAAAAGCTTGGGAGTTCCTGTGCTTTGTCCACTATGCAGTTGCTCTGTACTCTGAATGTAAGTAGAAAAACTAACATGTAATGCCAACTCTGAAAAAGAACAAATTCCTTAGCACCCTTAAATTCTTGGATTTATTATATCAGATTACCATTGGTACAATATACAACCATAACTGACAGGCTTAGGAGCAATCTTGTAAATTAATTCAGGATGATCATATGAAGAGAGAACTGAGACTGTCTTAGCACATCTTGAAATTAGTGACCGACACAGCTTTTAAGACTTGCCATGGAGAGACTTAGGTATATGGGGAAAATGTTGTTGCCTACGAATGGGTCAGCTCTGGGAATTTAATGATACAGATTGGCTTTAACCAATAAAATCAAAGAGATTCTTCCTTAGCTTCATTTTCTCTTGCTCCTAACTAAATACAGTAAGGGAATTTAATGACCATAAGTAGTGCTGCATTGGCAACCCTAGGGGCAGAAGTATAGTCTAGTCAATAGGACATTAGACTGGGGCTCAGGAAACCAGATTCTGTTCCTGCCTTTGCCACTAACCTGATATATTACAACTTCACTTGTCTGTGTCTCTGTTTTTCCTCCTATCCTAATCCTAGTTCATTTGTAAGATCTCTGGGTAAGCAATTCTCTCTTGCCATGTGTTTGTACAGTTGCCTACTACAAAGAGGCCCCAATCTCAGCCTGGGCCTCTAGCTGCTATTGTAGTATAAATATAATTAAGTGATACATCATGGACAGTGCAATTGCCTCGCTAATATTCCTCATGGCAGCTCAGTTTCCATGGCCCATTCATTCCGTGACTTCTCTGAGATGGCCAGCAAAGGTGCTCATTATGGTGGATTATGTGACTGTTGTCCTTTAGAATTTCTAGGATAAAATATTGAGACCACTGTGTGAATATTGGTTAGCAGTGACTTTTGTTTAGTGTCCAGAATTAGACACTAAACAACATTGTTTAGAATTCAGAACTGGCTCCATACTGCATTACCAGTTGCTTGATCCATCCAATACCCTGATTTCTCCTCTCCCACCTTCAGCTGATCTCTGGGTTTGAAAATTATCTCTATACTTGACATGCATTAAAATGTTCTTCCTTTTGCATTCTTACTTTGGAAAGACTGATGAAATAACACATTCTGAAAGACACATTAGAATAGTCTGCAAAGCTGAACATGACTATTCAAGTACTGTATATGCTCAATTGCCTTTTACTCAGTTTAAAGTATGAAAATGTCCTACTTCATGTTCCAGTCCAAAACCTCTAAAGAATCATTGTTAAATGGGACTTTTTTTCTATTTAACTGTAACAAAGTATCTGAAATTATTAATATCACCACTAATTACACTTAAAGTCATCTATTATTTATAAGTGAAACTATTTTAAAATCAACTCTGAAGTATAATTGAGCGTAGAACATACCATATGTTATGTTTTATCCCACAGTTAAAAAGTTTGTCTTCAAATACAAGATTTGTAATGGCTTGATGATGGAACTTTAACTAGAATAGTGATTGCTATATTTTGCGACATTGACTGTTCACTGAGCACTATTTTTGAATGAATAGATTGGAAGACTTCCTAACATTCACTGTTGGATTAATTTAGCTTAGAGACATATGTCTGTATTATTTTTGTGAGTCTTGAACAAGTACAATATTCATAAATGAAAGTGTATATTTTGGCTGTTCTGCTGCTGTTGCCTGCATGGAAATATCTACAGGTTTTTTGCTAGTGGTTCACAGAAGTAGGGAATACTCCAGTTCTCTTTTTTGCTATTTAAGCTCCTGTACCATAAGCTGTTCAGAACATGGGATCTCTGTGTCCATGCAGTCCCACTGACTTTAGTCGGGCTTTATATTCAGGTAAACAGTTCCACCTTCATAGAGCAGCTTGCAGGGTTGGGGCTTTAGTTGTTAAAGTAAACTTAGTGGTTTAGGGAACTGTCATGGACAAGCACATGTTAGTTAATTTTCAGTTGGTCTGCAAAGTTATTGTCTACATTAGCACCTTGAACAAGTATGAGTAAGCAGTATTGAGAATTTTGAAGCTGCTACATGAAGCATGCCCCAAGGTTGTTTTTAAAATACGTATAGCACCAGTCTCCATGTGAACTTCTTCCACTTAGAAGCTGTTCTTAAACAAAATTCAGAGATTGGAGAAGAGAAGAGGCAACTTAAATATAAATAGTGTGTCTTTTAAAAACAATGTTTTTTAATTAAAAAAAAAAAAAATTCCTATAGTGGTGTGAACCCAAACTATAAAATGTGTGTGAAAACCAGAGGAAAAACTGCCCACTTCACTTACACTTTCAAGCTGGGTGAAATGCCCAAAGTAAACTAGTACCATAAACTCTTAAAAATTAATTAGACTTTCAGCAGTCTTTATAACCTAAGTTGGTACTGGTAGCACAGGAACACTGCTTAGGGAATTCTCTCATGGTCACAGTTCTGGGAGTTTTCCCATCCCCATTGCAACAGAGTCCTGAACAAGACTTGTTTATTGGCTAGAGACTTAGCTTTTCTTTCCAGGAAAATTGAATTCCTTCAAAAATAACTTTTCACGATTGTTGAGATGTTGTGATGTATTAACATGCAGTTCTTACAGAATCACAAAAGCATCTCAAACTTCTCTTCAGTTGCATTTCCATGATGCCTCCTCTCATGGATTCCTGCTTTTTTGCCGGCTAGGATTCAGAGGCAATTCTACAGCTGTCAATCACGGCCCCACAGAAGGTACAAGAATTTGTGTAAACTAAGCAAGTGTGAACACAGGGTCAGAATTGATGGGGTTTTAACTTTTTTCTTTTGATGTTGCAGCATAGAATTTCTTTACCTTTTGGCCCACAAACCAGCAGAAAAATAGAGATAATACTTCCACCACTGTGATAAATACTCTTTGATTTTGTACATAGGTTCTGAAAGTGCTATTTTCTTTTCTAGAAGAATAGAGACTTGTCAGACTCTGTAGATGACCTATAGGAGAAGTCGAATTCCCCTTACATTTCCAGCCTACTCCAAAGGGTCAGCCAGAATGAGCTGGTGAGCATGCCTCTCAGCATCCTACTCACACTGCTCCTCTCACATCACCATTACACTGATTCCTTCATGCATTGGAAAGCCTGCAGCTATACAGGATTGTGTTTGTGTGAGAAGGCCTCAAATTACTGTGCCTTACTAACTCTAACAACAACAGTATGTGTGTGGGCATTATTTGTAGCATTTTCAGGGTGGCTACTTAGTGAGTCACTACAGAAGCTACAGAAGACAAGGTAAAAAGCATTGTACTCTTCCATGCTTGCTTGTCTGCTGAACATAATTTCCAAGTCTGATTCATTAAAATTAGATGCTGAGTAATCATGTGGTTTGGTCACAGGAAATAAGTGGACAGATTGCTGCATGCATCGTCTTGTAGCTTTTAACGCCCGAAAAGTTTCTGCCTCAGTGTTCTTTAAGGTATATATTCTGTTGTGCCAAAAAAATAAGGTGTAGATAATTTAAATTTTTTAAATAAGCAACCGTGAGAAGATACAATATTAATAAAAATGACTAGTATGAGAAGTGTTGCAAGTTAGCCACTCTCACAGCTTCCAGCAATTCTACATCCAATCTGTAATGGAATTCAAGAGTCTGTATTTTAAACTATAGTGTATTGTGGTTTTTTACTTATGAAAGAAATATCTAATTCATTGCATTGCCTGATTCCATTTTTGCACAATGAGGAAATTTGCTTAAAGCAAACGTTAGTTTATTTTTTACAGACAAAACTCTGTAAATTTTAAGCTCCAATTTCAATAGGCAATCAGTGAGGCACTAAAAAAATTACTCTGACCCCAGGTAACACCACTGCAACTAGGTTTGCATGACTTACTGTTATTTTTTAGATTCTATCTGGAAGGTGCTCATAAATACATCAGAGATTTGTGTGGAAATCTCCTCTCTTTGCTCTAGATTGAGAGTCTCTCACATGCCGTAAGATTGATTTAAAACTATGTATCAATGGAATGCATTTGCTTTCTTTAAAATTAATATTAGTATTGTTGAACCTGGTGGAAAATGCTTGTGTAGCTATGCAAAAAACTTGAAAGCATAAGTGATTTCCTGCTGAAATTTTGCACCAGTGTGCTTAATTTTTTTGAAGGTATTATTATGTTTTTCTGTGTAAATAGTCTTACATTTAAGTTGTGCTTTGGTAACTTCTAAAAGCCTTTTTAAACAGCAGAAATGCAATGCAGCATTTACTTTTCAAAGTGTTGGAGCATGTGTGCGCTTGGGGCTGCCAGAATTGGAATGATTTTTTTTTCCCCATTGTAAATAAGGATTTGCCTTGATATTGTTCTCTGATTTATTTATTTATTTATTTTTATGATCTTTTACTTTCTAATGAGCAGTTGGAGTAATGTATTTAAAGGCAATTTCCCTTTGTTTCTAAACATAAACAGTGTGATAAAAAAAATTCTGAATCTATTCAAGAGTAGTTGCCAAGATTACTGTGCATAGTGTGAGATAATTAAGACACACTCCAGAGTTCTTGAAATATGTTTTACAGTTTTTAAATCTGACACTTCTCTGCAGATGAACCTTTCATTTGACAGAAGTTGTCCCTTCTGCTAGAAGGTGTTTTATTTGTTTGAACTCTATTTTTATCTTTTTTGTATTAGCACATTAGATTATGTCTATTATATTTCTAAGTTAACAGGTATGGTTTCTTTTAGAAACTGGGAAGTTTGATATATTTGATATACATAGGTGTTCCAAAAAACAAATATTAAACTAAATACATTGGTTTAATGAAAATCTTCACAACCTCACTGGGATTCTTAATAATTTTGTCATAAACTACTTGTGAATGTCAGAGTTCCAAATAATTCCATAGTCTTTTTTCCCCCTTCAGCTCCCGACCCTCTTTTCCGAGCTAGCTTCTGAACATAAAACAATGAGATATTGCATTACAGCCCTGGTTTCTGGCTGAAAGGTTTACTGGTGAGGCACCGCCTTTTTGGCTTTCGGGAGGCAGAACCCTTTCTCCTGTATGGCAGCATGTAAAGTCTATTGCTATAAGAAAGCTAGTCCTACCGTGGCTTCTAGTTACTCTTCCTGAAGAGTAAAAATCCAGGATAACTTCTGACTTCTTAAATTGGTTATGGTACTCTGTTTTATCATATTTATAGTACTCCATGGCATCAAGCACTTATGGAAATTGTCAGATCACAAATGCAACAACCAGGCTTTCAAGGTAGATAAAAAGAAATCATTTATTACGTTTTTTAAAATTGCTTTTTAAAATTAATTCAGACTTTTTTACATTTTGCTATTTCTTTATTTCCCATTTTATAGTCTTAAATTGCTGGATGCTTGGTGCTTTTTGGTTAGTTTACTAATTGTGAGTAGAATTTCAAATATTACATAATGTTTTTTAGTTAGAAATTTCTTTGCAGAAATGTTAACCTGTACTGCAAAAGATAAGTCAAAGGCTTCATGAACAACCGCACTAAGAGCAGGGGCAGCTCCAGGCACCAGCGCACCAAGCGCGTGCCTGGAGCGGCAAGCAGCGGGGGGCGGCATGATGGTTGCCGTGAGGGCGGCAGTCAGGCTGCCTTCGGCGGCATGCCTGCAGGAGGTCCGCCGGTCCTGCAGTTTCGGCAGCAATTCGGCGGCGGGTACGCCGAAGGTGTGGGACTGGCAGACCTGCCGCAGGCATGTTGCCGAAAGCCGCCTGACTGCCGTGCTTGGGGCAGTAAAATACATAGAGCCGCCCCTGACTAAGAGAACATTCTGGAGACATGGGAGTTGTAGAAGAAGGGTAGGGGAAGGTGTGATAGAGGTGGGAGTGAATGTCAAATACCCGTGGCATTTGGATCTGTTGCCAAATGAAAGGAACTGTCTTTTTTGTCCCAACCTTGTCTCTGAAGTCTGAACAGAGATTTGGCATTGGGGAGGGGGTTAAAAAAGTGGAATCACAGTCCCTTTATGTATTCTGAATAAAAAATGTATTTCACTGTTTTTATAAAGGAAACATTTCCTTATTTATGTAGTATAGGGATGGGCAAACTTTTTGGCCTGAGGGCCACATCTGGGTGGGGAAATTGCATTCAGGGCCATGAATGTAGGGCTGGAACAGGGGGTTGGGGTGTGGTGTGCAGGAAGGGGCTCAGGGCAAGGGATTGGGGCGCAGGGGGGTGCAGGGTGTACACATGGGCTCAGGTCAGGGGGTTAGGGTGCAAGTGGTGTGATGGGGCTCAGGGCAGGGGGTTGTGGTGCAGGAGGGGTGCGGCAGGGGGCTCAGGGCAGGGGGCTAAGGTGCAGCAGGGGTCTCGGCAGGGAGTTGGGCTGCGGAAGGGGGCTCAGGGCAGGGGGTTGGGGTGTGGGGTACAGGAGAGGTTTGGGGTGCGGACTCTGGCCCGGAGCTCTGCTTATCTGGAGCGGCTCCGGGGTGGCAGCGGGGCTAAGGCGGGCTCCCTGCTTCGGGGTGGCAGCCGGGCTAAGGCGGGCTCCCTGCCTGCCCTGGCCCCGTGCTGCTCCTGGAAGCGGACGGCACCATGTCCCTGCGGCCCCTGGGGGAGGGGGACAGAGGGCTCCGTGCACTGCCCTCGCCTGCGGGTACCTCCCCCGAAGCTCCCATTGGCCGCGGTTCCCAGGGTCCGCAGGGATGTGATGCCTGCCGCTTCCAGCAGCAGCGTGGGGCCTGCGGCGCCATAGGAGTAGCAATCCTGTGGGCCGGATCCAAAGCCCTGACAGGCTGGATCCGGCCTGCAGCCGTAGTTTGCCCACCTCTAATGTAGTAGCTCAAAATATCTTTTTAAATAGGCTGTGTGTATAGGACAGAAACAATTTTTCCATATCATCTGTTTTTAACAAATCTGTTTCATGGGCTCCTAGTAATCGGTGTAAGGATGGGCTCAGTGTCAACTTTTACTACAACTAAAGAGAGACAACAGGATGTGCTGTCATAAGAAATGTTATGTTTCTGTTACAGTGGTCCCCAAGAAGCAGAGTGCTGCCAGGCATAGTCTCATAAAAAATAAATTGGCGGTTAACCCAAAGCTCTTCTGAGAGTATTTGTCTGCATAGGTTCTAGTGTGGATACGTGCACCCCATGTGCATGAGCACAGAATCTTTTAGCCAGTGCCATCCATTGGGGCTGTGCATATGCCCTGTATGTTCTCATGCCTCCCTCCAGAGGGTATAAAGAACAGAACAGCCCCAGTTGCTACCTGTTTCATTCTTGCCTCCCTTGGCAGTGCGATAGAACTACACAGCATCCATTTGCTTCCCTGTACAATGTTAGATTAGGTTTAGGCTTTAGTTAAGTAGTTTTATAGTTAGTAAGTTTCATGTAGTGCTTGTTGGCAAAAGATTTAATTTTGTTTGTTTCCTTTGGTACTGAGCTGCATGTCTGATATTGCCTCCTCCTGAGTAGTCTGCTGCTGCTTCAGAAGTGATTATGTCTGCAGAAGTTGTAAAAGTAGCTTGTATTGGAATAGGAACTGGTACAGAGGAAAACAACACTGTGCCATGTGGAAACAACAGTTGGTTGTTTTGGGGACATACTTCCAATAGATCACCAGAGATGTTGATAGGATCTTTCAAGCATGTTCCTGACTGGGCATTGAGATCAATCAGGACAAATCTGTTTTCACTCCTACTCCATTGATTGAATTTATAGGTGCAAAATTGGACTCTGTGTCAGCCAAAGTCGACCTTCATCAAGAGATTTTGCATTGGGAATAATCTCATTTCAAAAATTTGCACTTGGCCAAAACTTTGGTGAGTCTGTCTCACTTTAGTAGATCACATGGCAGCTTGTATTTATGAGACTCCACATGCCAGGGTGCTATTCCTAGAGACCTGCACAGATTCAAAATTTGTATCCGTATCTGATCCGTGATCTGCAAACACGGATGCAGATATCCGTTGATATAAAGCGGATATCTGCAGATTTGCAGAGCTCTACCTATTCCTACTTGATATTCTCCTGTTTATACAGCCAAGAACTGCATTAACCCTTTTGGCCACAGTGTTGCGCTGGGAACTCGTGTTCATCTTATCCCATAACATCCAAGTGGTTTCTCCCCCTCCCCCCCGCCCTCCCGAGTCATTGCTTCCCAGGATAATAAATATGGCCTGCATTTGTTTCTTCCTAGATGTTTGATCTTACATTTGGCTATATTGAAACACATGTTTGCTTGCATCTAGTTAATCAAGAGATTGATATAGAGCAATCAATGACTTGTTCTCTTCATTATTTATCAGTCCCCCAGTTTTGGTGTTGTCTGCAAACTTTATCAGTAATGATTTTGTTTTCTTTCAGGTCATTGATAAAAAATGGTAAAAAGTGTAGCGCTAAGCACTGATCTCTGCAGTACTGGAAAGGAGCACATCTGCTCCATGATGATTCCCCATTTACAATTGCATTTTGAGATCTACAGTTAGCCAGTTTTTAGTCCATTGAATGTGTGCCATGTGGATTTTGTATTGTTTTGTTCTAGTTTCTTAATCAAAATGTCATGCAGTACCATGATTTACAGAAGTACATCAATGCTGTTTACCTTTATCAGTCCAACTTGATATTTTTGATTAAATTACAATTTAGTTTGGCAAGAGATTTTCTAAAAGCCCATATTAATTTGGCATTAACTATATAATCCTCCTTTAATTCTTTACTAATCAAGTAAAGATCTACTCTATTTTATCAGCAGTTCCATTATTTTGCCTAGGATTGGTATTAGGCTTACAGGCCTATAATTAACAGAATCACCCTGTTTTACCCTTTGTAAATACTGGCATACACTATCTTTCTTCCAGTCCTCTGAAACTTTCCAGTGTTCCAACACTTACTGAAAATGAACATTAATGGTCCAGAGAGCTCCTCAGCCAGTTCTTTTAAAACACAAGGATACAAGTTATCTGGACCTGCTGATTTAAACAGGTCTAATTTTAGTAGCTGCTGTTTAACATCTTCCTGAGTTACTAGTGGAATGGAAAGTATTTAATCATCCTTTGGTATGAATAAATCATCTGGCTCTTCCCCAAATAGGAACAGAAATGTATTGAATACTTCTGCATTACTATTGACAGTCCTACAATTTCAATCTAGTAATGGATCAATACCATTGTTAGCATTCTTTCTTGATTGTGGCTTGTTTGGCGTCAAGTAAAATGCTCTTAAATAGTTCCCAATTATCAGTCACATTTTTCTGTTTAAAATCTTTCTTCTAGTTGATTTGGGTCAAATCATGATCACTTGCACCTCAGCAACCACTAACTTTTTTCTGTGATCAGTTGCACTTTATCAGTCAGGTTGAGGTCATTTCCCCCATGTTGGATACAACACTTCTTGAGTTAGAAAATTATCATCTATAATTGTTAGCAATTCCAAGAATGTTTTAGTACTAGTGGCACATTCTGGAAGTTTCATATCTCATATTGAAGGTCCCCAATGATTATTATCTTTTACTTACAAGTTAAGTAAGTGCTTAAGGAGAATATCAACCTGTTCTTTGGCATAGTTTGGTGGTGTGCAACGGGTATGAACTAGTATGCCATCTTGTGCTTTCAACATTGGCCCATAAGCATTCCAGAGCACTTACTTCTAAGCTCTGTGACTTGGAAACTGATGATGCTGTTTTTGACAGAGTACCACTCCCCTTCCCCTTTTGCCCACTCAGTCCTTCCCAAATAGGTTATAACCAGTGATTTTAGCATTTCAGTCATGCAGATCTTCTCATCAGGTTTCAGTAATACCAACGAGGTTGAATTTATGCTTATGAAGGAGCAACTCCAATTCTTCTCATTACCCAGACTCCTAGCATTGGTGTTTAAGAAAGTAAAGAATGTCGTCTTTCCATGTCCCTTGACCTTGGTTAATTTTATTCTCAACATCTTGATCTTGTTCGGAGTGCTCATTTGTTCCTCCTTTACACCACCCATTTTGCTGTTAAACTCTTGCTAGTTTAATACCCTCCTGACTAATTTGGCAGGGGATAAGCTGGCTAGAAGATTGGTTCTACTTCTCCTGAGATGGAAGCCATCCAGATTGTACAGCCCTCTCTACCTGTAGAAGGTAGACCAGTATTCCACAACCAAAACCTTATACCACTTGTATAGCCAGCGGTTCAATTAAGAAATCCTGGTAAGGTGTTTTTAATAAAACTGTTATTTAAAAAACAAAACTTCTTGAAAACTTAAAATTGAACTGTCGTCTTCCTAGTTCACAGTCAGCAGTTGAACATTCGGCTTGTTTTTGTAGCTGTGTCACAGCCAGCTCTTGCATTTCTGGAGTCTGAATAAAAAACAATCTTTTTATTACTCTTCCTTCCACCACCAAAACATACAATATCACTAGGCATAGAGAGGAGGATTTGGGAGAGAGTTTGAAATTACACACTGAATTGATTGATTCAGTGGGGGGGAGGGATAGCTCAGTGGTTTGAGCATTGGCCTGCTAAACCCAGGGTTGTGAGTTCAATCCTTGAGGGGGCCACTTAGGGATTTGGGGCAAAATCAGAACTTGGTCCTGCTAGTGAAGGCAGGGGGCTGGACTCGATGGCCTTTCAAGGTCCCTTCCAGTTCTAAGAGATAGGATATCTCCATTAATTTTTTTTTATTATTCTACATGTAATGAATATGGTAGGAGTAGAGGAGGCAGCTTTAGTTCTACACATATGCTTCCTGCTGTAAAAGAAGAGCCCAGGTGCACAAAAGCCAACACAAACATACTTGTCAGCATTTAAAGTGTATAGGAATAGGGTATTTGATATCTCTTCAAATAGGGAGTCCTTGAGAGGTGCTTAATGTGTTCTGTGTTGCAGAACCTGCTAGAAACCCATCAGAACAGCAGCCAGTACATACGTATGTATGGATGTTAAGCCTGGCATTTTTGTGCATATTTAGTAAAGTTATTTGGGACCTAATTGTGCCTGTGTGGTGTCTTCATATCATATTGTTTTGTTATGTAAGATCAAAACCCACAAGTTGGTCAGGAAATGTTGTCTGCAAGAAGTGGCGGGAGGTCAGGGGGGGAGAGCTCAGAGTGAATTTTAGCAGAGCAGGTCTAGCTCTTTACAAACACCAGCTGCCTGTTTGTCTTGGATTCATGCACATCTGAGATGAGTGAATAATACTCCATTTTAACAGAGGAACAAACTTTCACAGAAAGTTTAGTGACCTCACCACAGCCACAGAAGAATCTGGCACTGTTTTGATTGGGAGGCATTTCCTAGTTCTCAGTTCTGTGCCTAACCCACAGCTCAGACTCTGTGTAGTGTTACTGAGTTGTCTTTCCTTATGGCCAAAGGTGACCGTGGCTGCTCAACACAGGAGCTGGCTCCTCTGCAAATTCCAGCTAGGAGAGTGGTTGTGGCCTTAGACCCATAAGGAAGATCTTGGACAACATGGCTCCACATAGCTATGATCAGATTTGTTGCCCTCTCAGAAATAAGAACGAGGAGTACTTGTGGCACCTTAGAGACTAACACATTTATTTGGGTATAAGCTTTCGTTAGTCTCTAAGGTGCCACAAGTACTCGTTCTTTTTGCTGATACAGACTAACACTCTGAAACCTCTCAGAAATGGATGTTCTGGTGCCCATGTTTTGACAAACACCGAAGACCTAGTTGTATGAACCTTTACATTTTAAGTCTCCCAAATCAGAGGCCTGCATTCTTCATGGCATCTCTGATCAGCACTATGTTGCTAATGCTGGTTTTTCTTTTGGTTTTCTAAGCTTCATTAAAGCACTCAAAGATAAATACCTGAATAATTATGTAGACTCTACAGTCAAGTACACTTGTGCTAAGGGGAAAAACTTTTGATATTGGATCTTCTGGTTTTGTCAGCATTCCTAGTAAGAATACGCCTGGAAAGTACTTAACAAGTTCATTAAAGTCTGCTCATTTCAATGAGACTCTAATCCATTACAAATGTGCTACTTTCTTGAAACAAAAGCAATTTTCTTCATTAAAGTGTGCAGTATAGCCATGCTTGATCTTAACAGAATGCTCAAGAGCACTGTGTATGAGCGCAGACACACTTCTCTTGACAAAAAAGGTGGATCCTTGTATTTATTATTATCATAGTCTCCTGAATAGGAATCCTCCATCTCTTCAGATGCAAGCATCACCATCCTAGGATCATTATGTTGTGACCATCATTGAACCATTCTGTTCCCTGTCGCAGATCTTATTTTTCAGCACCTGTGTATGTGTCTGTTGTTTTTAATTTGAATTGATAAGTTGAAAGCCGCTTTGCTAGATGAATTCATTGCCTTGTTTCTAAGAAGCATGTACTTGTGCTGTTTGTTAAAATCCAATATTAGACATGTTCATTTTCAGCAAATAACTGTTAAATGTCTTTGTTCAAAAGCAGAAATGTGCCTTTTAATTCTGTCTGGGACTACTGAAAAAACACTTGAATATAAGAACAGCCATAATGGGTAAGACCAAAGGTCAATCTAGCCCAGTATCTTGTCTTCTGATAGTGGCCAATGCCAGGTGCTTCAGAGGGAATGAACAGAACAGGTAATCATCAAGTGATCCATCCCCAGTGACCCATTCCCAGCTTTTAACAAACAGATGCTATGCAGGGACACCATCATTGCCCATCCTGGTTAATAGCCATGAATGGACCTATCCTCCATGAATTTATCTAGTTCTCTTTTGAAACCTGTTAGTCTTGGCCTTTACAACACCCTCTGGCAGAGTTCCACACATTGACTATGAATTGTGTGAAGAAATACTTCCTTGTGTTTGTTTTAAATCTGCTGCTTATTAATTTCATTTGGTGACCTCCTAGTTCTTGTGTTATGAGAAGGAGTAAATAACACTTCCTTATTTACTTTCTCTATACCAGTCCTGGTTTTATAGACCTATCATCATATCCCCTCTTAGTCGCCTCTTTTCCAAGCTGAAAAGTCCCAGTTTTATTAATCTCTCCTCATAATAAGGAGGTCTGATGTGTGACCTCTTATGGATAAAATTGAATAGCACAGAAAAAGCTTTGCATTAGTTGTTGGACCAATCTCTGGGGTACCATGCTTCAGATTAGTGTTGATTTTCAGAGAATTGAGAAGTTGAGCATGTTGCATAGTGTCCATATCTCTTGACTCCTCCTCACCTTCCCCCCACTTCCCAGTTTGATCCTTAACAGCCTCTGCGTTTTTTGGTATTTGGTGGTGCGCTGTGTGAAAAGTAGATAGGTGGAGCATAGGTAGCTGCATTACCTGGTGGACAGAGCACAGGTTCAGGAACTAGAAATTCCTGAGTACTGATGCAGTCTGTGGCCTTGGTCGCATTGGTGGTTGTTTATCTGTTTTCTCCATCTGTGAATTGGTGATGCATACTTAACTTTCTTTGGTTAGGATTACTTTTCTGACTCTGTTTTATTAATAGGCAGCAGGTTTAAAACAAACTGTATTCTTCATATACATAAATAATTAAAAAGACCCTCATCTTGAAACTGATGAGTTGAAAAAGTGAGTTCAGAATAAACTGAGGTACTATACCTGCATCCACTCCCTTGCCAGTCACATTTATAAAAATACTTGACGGCAAGGGAGTGGGTGCAGGTGTAGTACCTCAGTTTATTCTGAACTCACTTTTTCAACTCATTAGATTTCAAGTTGAGTGTCTTTTTAATTATTTGAGTATATGTATATGAAGAATACAGTTCTCAGTTTGCATCCTGAAACTTGTGTGTGTGTGTGTGTGTGTGTGTGTGTGTGTGTGTGTGTGTGTGTAACATCGGGTCATGGTGTGTGATGCTGGCAGACTAGGTGCCAGCTCATGCCAAGACCCCTATGCCTCAACTCAACACTGACCAATACATACTTGGAAATCAGTCTGGCTCACCTGTGTGTTAGCATTGTTAAAATAGATCTTAAGTTTATAAGAATGTGTTTAGACTTTATGAAATGCCTATAGGATGCTGCAAGTATTAATATCACTTATAACATCTGTACCCCATATTATTAGGTTACATTAAGTGTTTACAATGTAAACCTCTGTAACTGTGTAACTCACCAAATAGGAGGTAATGTAAACTAATGTAAAATGCTGGCTTCCTACAGGATGTGTTAGGTTCTGCCCACAAGAAGACCCATTGAAATCAAATGAGCCATTGTGAAACATCAAAGAACAAAGACTTTAATTGGATTCTCTTCCCCTGCCCCCCCCCTCCAATGAAGAGGAGACGTGCAGTGAACACACCCCATCATCTTGAAATCTGGGAGGAAGGGAATAAAAATTCCTGAGAAGAAGAAACCAGATCTTTATGCTGCTTGGACTCCAAGGGACAAGGATTACCAAGCATAAGTGAAAGATCCCCAGTGCTAGGCTTACATTAGCCCTAAAGGACATATAGAATTTGCTTATTACAGAAGCTTCTATCACCTTTTGGACCCTAAGACTGTAACTCATTTGTGTGTGTATGTTTACCTGCTTTAACCTTGTAAATAACTCTTATTTCTTTTTGTTAAATTAACTAAAGATTTATTAACTATTATACGATTGGCTACAAGTGTTGTCTTTGGTGCAAGATGTAAGGTGCAATTGACCTGGAGTAAGTGACTGACTCTTTTTTTGGGGACTGTGAGTAACCTGAATATTGTTTTGACTTTTGCTGTAAGGGACCGTCTGTTACAAAGGCAAGCTTGTCTAGGTGGCAAGAGAGACTGCAGTACCCAAGTGACTGCAACTGCATGGTTAGGCAGCTATAGTTCTGAGGGCTTACACTTGATGCTTGGTGAAATCTAAGTGTAGCATTCACAACCAGTTTGGGATTTGTGCTCTGCTTCTTAACAGTCAACCTGAGGTTGGTACTCATGCTCTTGAGCCAATCCAGACAGCTTGACAGTATGGAAAAGTTGAGGACCACTGAAGTAGAGCATGCCGTACTTAAGAACAGCAAAATTTTAATTTTCAAACTTCTGGTGATGTGGTTTGTATTTATCTGTTTATAATGGTAGGGTAGATATGGTTCGGTGGTTTTTTGGTGCAGGTAAAGCTAGTGACTCTTCCTGTTAATGAACTTTATCCTATTTTTGACTGGGCGCGCGCGTGTGTGTGCGTGTGTGTGCGCGTGTGTGCGTGTGTGTGAAGAGATTTTAGCTGGAGTGGCTGCAACAGAATTTTGATTATACCAAATCTGGACTGCATTTCTGTTGCACCTCTTAGGAGGAATAGGGGCTGACTAATGTGTGCTCAGCTGCTACTACATGAGCTAGAGAGGCTCCCAGCATAATTTAAGACAGCCCCGGAGGCCTAAGTTATGATAGCTTCGCTGGACTGTCCTCTATGCTGTAATGCTGTGTGCTGTGTCCATGCCTCCCTATGCCAGGGGCGGGGGTCCTTGGAAGTCCGCTTTACATCTGTCTTTGCAGCGCTTGCAGAATCCTTCCCAGCTGAATGTGGGCTCTTTAAGGCCCTTTGAACTGACATAAAGGGTCTGGAATGCAGGTGAGGAAGATCTTGCCTCTGGGGCGTCTGTTGTTTTTATGCTGTTAATGAAAAAGCTGGTAGAATGTTTCCATTTTTACAAAATGCTTCCTTCAATTTCAATCTTGGCACTAGAACTGTGTAAAATAACTGATTTTTCAGTTAACTGTCAGATCTGGGGAAAAAAAAAGTTTCAGGTTGAACCAAAACGGATTTTTTTTTGCAATTTTTAACAATTGAAAAAGTTGGAAAAGCTTAATTTGGGTCCAGCCCAACCTGAAATGAAATGTTTTTATTTTGGGTACTTACAATAAAAGAAAAGGAAATGGAGGGCTAGACCACAAAGCCACAAGAGGAGGTAGTGGTTCTGCTCCCCCTTTATAGGGCACTTAGCTTGCATATGGGAGACCCAGGTTTGAATCCTTGCTCTGGAGCAAGAACTGGAATCCGTGTGTTCCCCTCTGAGAAGAGTGCCCCAACTATCAGGCTATTGGCTTCTCTGGGGTGGACTCTATCTTTCCTCTTGAAGATGTTCCACTTCAGCCCAATGACTATTCAAGAATTTTATACAGAAAGTGAGAGAATGACTCTAGTCCAATAGTTAGGGCACTCACCTGGGAGAGGGGAACACCTGGGATTCCAAACCTGAGTCTCCTGGATTCCAGGTAAGTGCCCTAATCACTGGGTTATTGGGCATAAAGGGGTGAGGGACCATCACAACCACCTCTTCTGGTGGTTTTGTGAATAGCTCCCAAATCTAGCCCCAAAAAATCAAAATGTTTGATAATATAGAAAGAGTTTGTGTTGACACTTCTGACTTTTTTTGTTATGAAAAACAATGAGCAAAAAATCTACATGAATTCACAAAACATTTTAGTTGACCTGAATCTGCATTTTTCAGAGAGAAGAAAGTTTTCAGCTGAAAAATTTTACTCAGCTCTACTTGGCACCTTAACAAGAGACAGACCTGTTGAAAAATCTAATTAGTTATGTTAATTAAAAATATACCTTAACTGGATGCAACATGGTGACTTTTTAGGGGGGGAGGGTCTATAAAAGGCTTTTCATACAGATAATAGAGTTTAATACACCTGCATACAGTGGTTATAAGAGTTCCATCATCCTGATATCAGATCTTGTGTTGACTGTTCTAATATTTATTACACAAAATTTAATTTCCTTCCAGACTCAATATTTTTTATTTGCTCACCTTTATGTAGAAGTTTTTAGTGATGCATAACAAAATCTTAATTGTATGTGATGGTTATATAAATTATGCAGGATTCCTAAACCATTGAAATAAATCCTAGCACTAATATTATGGTGAAAAAATTGCAGCAAAGAGACTTTTTTCTCTGTATTCATAGAATCATAGAAGATTATGGTTGGAAGAGACCTCAGGAAGTCATCTAGTCCAACCCCTTGCTCAAAGCAGGACAAACCCCAACTAAATCATCCCAGCCAGGGCTTTGTCAAGCCGGGCCTTAAAAACCTCTAAGGATGGAGATTCCACCATCTCCCTAGGTAACCCATTCCAGTGCTTCACCACCCTCCTAGTGAAATTGTTTTTCCTAATATCGAACCTAGACCTCCCCCACTGCAACTTGAGACCATTGCTCCTTGTTCTGTCATCTGTCACCACTGATAACAGTCGAGCTCCATTCTCTTTGGAACCCCCCCTACAGGTAGTTGAAGGCTGCTATCATTCTTCTCTTCTGCAGACTAAACAAGTCCAGTACCCTCAGCCTCTCCTTATAAGTCATGTGCCCCAGCTCCCTAATTGTTTTTGTTGCCCTCTGCTGGACTCTCTCCAATTTGTCCACATCCTTTCTGTAGTGGGGGGCCCAAAACTGGACTCAGTACTCTAGATGTGGCCTCACCAGTGCCGAAAAATGGGGAATAATCACTTCCCTCAATGTGCTGGCAGTGCTCCTACTAATGCAGCCCAATTTGTTGTTAGCCTTCTTGGCAACAAGGGCACACTGTTGACTCATATCCAGCTTCTTATCCACTGTAATCCCCAGGTCCTTTTCTGCAGAACTGATTCTTAGCCAGTCGGTCCCCCGTCTGTAGCAGTGCATGAGATTCTTCCGTCCTAAGTGCAGGAATCTGCACTTGTCCTTGTTGAACCTCATCAGATTTCTTTTGGTCCAATCCTCCAATTTGTTTAGGTCACTCTGAACCCTACCTCTACCCTCCAGCGTATCTACCTCTCCCCACAGCTTATTGTATCTGCGAACTTGCTGAGGGTGCAATCCATCCCATCATCAATGAAGGTGTAGAACAAAACCAGCCCCAGGACCGACCACTGGGGCACTATGCTTGATACCGGCTGCCAACTAGACATAGAGCCGTTGATCACTACCAGTTGAGCCCGATGAACTAGCCAGCTTTCTATCCACCTTATAGTCCATTCATCCAATCCCTACTTTGTTTAACTTGCTGGGAAGAATACTGTGGGAGACTGTATCAAAAACTTTGCTAAAGTCAAGATATATCACGTCCACCGCTTTTCCTATATCCACAGAACGAGTTATCTCATCATAGAAGGCAATCAGGTTTGTCAGGCATGATTTGCCCTTGGTGAATCCATGTTGACTGTTCCTGATCACCTTCCTCTCCTCCAAGTGATTCAAAATGGATTCCTTGACAACCTGCTCCATGATTTTTCCAGGGACTGAGGTGAGACTGACCGGTCTGTAATTCCCCGGATTCTCTTTCTTCCCTTTTTTAAAGATGGGCACTATATTTGCTTTTTTCCAATCATCTGGGACCTCCCCTGATCACCACGAGTTTTCAAAGATAATGGCTAATGGCTCTGCAATCACATCAGCCAACTCCCTCAGCACCCTCGGATGCATTAGATCTGGCCCCATGGACTTGTGCATGTCCATCTTTTCTAAATAGTCTTTAACCTGTTCTTTCACCACTGAGGGCTGCTCACCTCCTCCCTATATTGTGCTGCCCAGTGCAGCAGTCTGGGAGCTGACCTGTATTAGTCTTGGTTCCACCGTGCTTGAGATACCTGTGGCAAAACAGCAGCTGTTCTGTTACCTTGATAATGGTGTATAGTGCATACATAGGGGAGCAAATATAGATTAGACAAAAGGATCACTTAGAGTGAGAATTGTACATATTGTGTGGAGGCTACTTGTATTATATATGGGAAAATCAATTGCTCTGATAATGGGACATAATAGTTGCACAAAATTGGATTAATATTTCTACAGCAAGTAGTGGTGACTGGATGGTAAACCGCTTTCAACAACCTATTTTTATCTGGAATATGTTTATCATCTAGTTTAAGGTTGCAAGTGTGTATTGCAATCTCTTCCTCATAAAGAAGCAGGGGTCTTCTAAAGACCTCCTATTTTTTTACCAAAGTGCTTCAATTGTTATAAAAACTTGATGCACTTATCTTAGTTTAATCTTGCAATTTTGGAATTGACGTCTCTAACTTCAGAGTGTAAATAAAGTATATTTGGCCAAAAAAGCTGCTACAAGTTCAAGTGCTTGTGCTGTATAAAAGAAATTGGTGATCTTGGTCAAGTGCCTATATTGCAATTGGTGATGGCCCATGTGCTTGGAGACTGAAGTGCCCATTTCACTCCCTTTCTTTTCAGATAAGTGCTAAAGCGTGTTAATGGGATGGTGTCTGGAAATATAGAGTGCTCTACTTTTCTAAACTTTATCTGATAGATTCATCATGTGCTTCACATCTAAAATACTTTGCTCTTCCTATATGTGCAGAACTCTCATTAGGAATTCTACACTTGGAGGGCAATTTTGCTTTTTAATTAGTTTAGAGCTTAAATGCTGACACCAAATAACTTTGAAATTAAAACAACAAAGAACCCGTCTCTGGAATCTTGGTGGTGGTGGTTAATTTAAATGCCCATCCCTCCCATTTTTTATAAATGTAGTTTGTCCTGAGGTATGATCAAGGTTGAGACTGGACTTCAGATACTCAAAACTCTGTATAAGCTGCCCACTTTAAATCTCATTTCTCTGATTCTGAATGTTAGCTTTCCAACTGAAGGGTCTCAGTTCTTGCTATTTTACTTTACTGCATTGAGAGAGACCTCATCCTTTTGATGACAGCCTGGCAGCAGAGCTATAAAATAATTAAACATTTTGATACCATATTACCAGTTCCTGTATCATCCTCTTAGCAGCTCCAGTTGCATCCTCCAGAACCAGTTTATTTAATTTCATGACTCTGTTGTGGGATGCTAGAAGAGAATTGTGAAGTAAATCCAGAAGTGACACGTTATGTGGAACTTGAGAAAATACTATTTTATTTTTCCAGTTTTAGTTCTGCTGCTGCCTAATCTTTGGTTCTCTGCTCTTATGGCATGAGGTTCAACTGCATGAACACCTGAGGTTCAAACCACCAGTGACACTTCACATCACTACCAAGGGCAGCCTGTTGCCCTTTTGTGAGTGGGGAACAGGGAATGATTAAGAAACAAGTATTATGGAGTGGGGAAGATAGAAAAAGAGCAAGGGGAGACAAAAAGAAAGGAAAAGAAAAGATGGTAGCAACTGTTACCAGGGCATGGTATGAGAGATGAGGATAGGAACTTTATTTTTTCATATAAATAATGTGGCAGTGCCTAAAGCCATTAGCTCTATTATGCTAGCCACTGTTTTATCACACAACAAAGAAATTCCCTGCCCTGAAAAGCTTACTCTGTAAGTATATCAGTCGTGTGTGTGTGTGCGCGCGCGCGCGGGCAGAGAGGTGGCTCGGAAGGTCAATTACATTATTCCTTTTTTAATTAATATATATTAAATAGAAGAGATGAGTTAATTTTATGTGTTAGAATAATGAGGAAAAACTTTCACAGTGGGCAGTGTCTTAGTATATTATATTAGTCTGTTATAGCTCTAATTTGTGATTCTATAATATTCCATTGGCAAGTACCACTGTTCCTTTTGTTTAAAAGTAACAGAGTATTTATTTTAGAATATGTTTTTTGGCTACTTTTTACTCTGATCTTCCCACCTTCTGTTCTGTTCTGGTAGTGTTCTCCCCTTCAAATGTTGTCCATCAATCTGGTCCTCCTCTTCTCTCCCGCACCCCTGAGCATCCTCTCATGCTGCTAGAACCAGACCCCTGGATGGCTAGAAAGCCCAGAAATCTCTAGAAATAACTGGAAACGAGGAGAGAGCTAGCACCATGTGACAAGCCAGCTTTCTTTGGTTCACCAATCTATTGTTTGGACCACAGTTTGGGATCCATTTGTACCACTTTGGAGCGTGGTGCTTGATTTGCACCATTGGGGAGCGTGGTGCTTTACAGGTACATTAGGCTTTACCCTGATGAGCTTACAATTCATGTTAGACAAACTTAGGTTGATAGAAAAGTGGGAGGTAGTAGTAAAAATGGAAAGGGAATACTGTCTTTGGGAGTGTTATGTTCAAGGAAAGCAGATTAAATATACATTTTTGTGTATAGGTTTTCTTTGTAAATTATCATCCTCTGTTAGAGAGGTTAATGCCAGGATATTGTCTGAAGAACATAATACTAGCTCTGAAGTTGTTGAACCAGTTTATTTCATACAAACACTTCAGGGTGGAGTCTGCTCAGGCAGTGACCTCTAGCAGCAAATCTCTGCAGACTCTTGTCTCAGTTTTATAAGATGTACCTCAAGTCATTTTGAGCCTACTCATGTATGTGTTACCTACTGTACCTCCATCCTAAGACAGGACATTATTGCACTCCTTGCTATTATTACTTTGGCTATTTCATTCTGCAGACGACTCTGTAAGACATCTTCGTATGGCCCCCCTATTCTGCAAAATCCAGTCCCTCGCTGATTGAGTCTCGGTGTTTAATTCAGTACACTTTCAAGCTTTTTTGGGTCACCACTGGATCATTTTGTGAGTTGCTGCTTGTGTTTGGGGCTTGAAAAACTGTTCACCAATGTTGAGCAAGTGGGCTTCAATTGTTGGTATTTTTTGTGTGTGTTATAAGCTTTCATTAAATTAAAAAGTTGACAGCCCTGACTAGGGAAGGGTGTGGGGCAGTTCAGCAAGGAAGTGTTGATTTAGTACATCTCATGCTATCCCTCTTGGCCAGGGCGAATCCTGTGGAGTATAGTGTTTAACTTTGAACATAGTTCTTTCCTGGTGTAAACTTCAAAGGAGGCATGGCCTGCCTTCCATCTGGCAGAAAATGTGTAGATTTCAATTCTTGCACCAACCTCAATGAACATGTCCCTAAGTAGTTAAACTTGTGGAGAGAGAATAGCACCTAAAAAGTGTCCTAAAGAATTTAAATTTATTATTTTCTTCTCTTTATCACTTACACTATACGGAAAGAATTTGGGAGTAACTATTTTTATAATTGGCCTTAAGCAGAGAATAAAGGAAATCAGGCAGATTCCAGTCTTCTATGAATTAAGAGAAGGGGACGCAAGGAAAAACATGAACCACACTGAGTAACATTTCCTCTTTCCTGTTCCACCCCTGAACGGATGACAGTAAAGTCTTTATTGAGAGTGACAGGATTCCTAAATACAAGATGCATTCCATCTGTACAGAGGTGCATGCTGAGACAGCATAAGGCAGGCAATCACAGAAGACTGGAAGGAAGCCTGCCATTTGTTTCTTATGTAACCTTCTGTCTGTGCTCCAAGAAATGCTTTTTTTGCTTTTCTGAAAGCTGTGTATCTAAATTTGAGGAATCTACTACATGAGCCAGAGGAATTCAGCTTTTGTCTAACATCAAGTTAAAGCCCCTGCAATTCTGTTCCATTTTATGTTTTTAGCCCTATCTTACTATATCCCCTCCTGGTTCTCTTCTCCCATTTTTTTTGGGCAGCGCTAGCCCATTGTGGTCTGCAGCAGAGGGAGATTGTGGCAGCTTTCAACTGTGCTACCTCCTCCCTGACAGACTTTCTTCCTTATGTATACAGGCAAGGTCTGCACTAGCACTTGAGTGACAGATATTTGGTAAGACTATTACTACCATGTTGGCTTAATTGCTGTCTTAAAAGCAGAATGTAGTATAATAAAGTGGCTTCATTTTTGTTAAACTGAAAAGGATTTTTAAAAACACTGTTTTTTTTTTTTAAATCGCATATAAAGAGAGCATCAAAAGTATCTCTTTAAATGTTTCTTGTTTTTATCCTAAATATCATGAATGCCAAACCTGGTTTTTGGTTCTCCGGGAGAATCCTTTGAGGGATTTGTTCATCGTTGTGAGCTCTGACACTGTAACCAAAGGGGGTATTGATAAAGTTACAACCCAATGCCTGTATCCTTATTCTGAAGTTTCATGCCCTCTCACATTTTCTGTCCTAAACTTATCCATTTGCTTTCTGTTGAGCTGTGGAAATGATGCAGTGTAGCATTGTTAAGGTTTTTTCATCTGGAAAAGTAAGTGTGTGTGTATTCAGAATTTACCATTATCATATTATCTATGACCAGCAAATTCTGACTCTCTACCCCTAGAAGGTTGTTCACTAAAATGAGAGGTGGAGGAAGTTAGAGATGGGGGAGATAATAGGAGGCAATGGTGCAAAACTTTTGAAAGTTGATTAGCCTTATCTGTTTGAGTGATGACTAGACAGGGATAAACTCTTCCTCTTTAAGGGGCAAGCTAGGAGTCTCACTACTGAGGTAAGAAATTTAACTTATTAAAAGCTAACTTGAATAAACTTCAAAGAAGGCTGTCTAAATCACTTTTAGCCCTAGGACAGTAATAATTTGTGCTTCAACAAGTTTCCTGGATTAATAAACAAACTTCGACTGTTCTGCATTGTTTGGCACATTGCTGAAGAGAAATAATACGTAACAGTAATCCTTTCTTGGCAGTAGCTCTTGGTACATCAGTTACAGCACTACATTCCACTCTTGGAAAAACCCAATTCCTGGTCATAACATTTTTTAAGGAAATGCTATTGACAAACCCAGAGATGCCTCTAAAATGGTCACTTCCACAATTACTGTATTTGTTTTCCTTACTAGTAATTTGGAGGTTCTCTTGACTGTTTACATAAAAATAGCTTGGAGTAAGAGCTTCTTATTTACTATAGTGAAAATGAAAAAAACACCAACCAGAACTGCACTGTCAGGTGTCCTGCCCACTTTTCAGATGTTTCTGGATTCTAGTAAACCTAACCCCCTGACAGTTCACAACTCCACCCACTTCCCCCTGTTTACCATCCAGTGAAAATAGATTCTACCCACCAACTTCCCTTTCTTCAGTGACTGAAGACTCCATCCACTCTGCTCCACCTCTAGATTTTTTTTTTCCTCCACGGATCTGTAACTTCTGTTTCCTGATGAGCCTCCTAACTGGTATAATAAAAGCCCTCAAGTTCCAGTAACATCTTCATTAATTTTTTTAGACTAGTTTTTATAGACTGAAGCATGTACATGGATGTAACATTTGAAATAAAGTAATAGAAATATCAGGTTTTTAATTTTAGAGTGAGGAAAGTACAGAACATAGGGAAGGGTTAAAAAAAATCTGATAAAACTCACATAGATGTATGTGGCTTTCCTCCCCCCCTCCCCAGCCCTAGGTAGATTTCAGTTGTTTTGGGAAGGGAGGAGTATCCAAAGAGGGTGTTGTAAAGGAATGGAGTAGAGATGGGAGGATAGGCTAATAGGGTGGGGTTGTGGGGAAATTGTTTAAAACTGACTAGCTATTTAGTGTGTTTCCAATAATGTTGTTGCGTTTTGATATACTCCCTTTTGTAGTGATAGAGCTTTACTTTCTTTTATGCTATTTTTTTCTTCATTTTGGTGTTCTTGGTACCCTTTCTACTATGATTAGGGCTGCATGTTTTCCATAGGAGGTGAGGGGGAAGTCAGTTACTGTAATTTTTTTTCTATTTGTCCCTGACTTTTTTTTCCTTTCTGTGTTTTTTTTTTTTTTTTTCCCCCCCCAAATGGTGTCTGATGAATTGCCAGGCCAGGTGAGGAAAAAGACGCAGGATAACAAGCCTTTCCTGCCCTGCTACGCAGCACTCACCTTGGGCAATGATGGCTCCTGTTTTGTGCGTGAAAGAGACAGAGAAACCTGAGTTGTTCTGTGACTCCGTGGACTAGGTTGTAATGCCTGGAGTGGGGTGCCAGGCAGGCCGAGCCTCGCGGGTAACAGCAGCTGCTGCCCACCGTGAGTGCAGTGCACCAAGATGGGCTCATCTTCCAACCCCTAATCCTGGTCTCCCCTTCTCACTGGGCAGGATTAGGGTTGCAGTGCTGGGATGGAGGATGCTGCAGCTGCAGATGGGTAGTATCCCCGGGTGGATCACGGAGGGCTCCATTTTTAAATGGGAAATCAGTAAGCAGTCATGGTAAATTTAGTAAATTTATTGTGGTTCCTCTTCTTCTTCTTCTTTTTTTTTTTTTTTAGTGGGGGAAAAAAATGCCATGACAAATCAGCAGCCCTAACTAGGACTCTTAAGATTATCAGCCTGGTTTGTTTAACTAGCATTATTTTTTGAAATTGAATTGTACATATTATAAAAATTCCCAATCTTGTTTTCAGTTTTATACAAACTGTATAAATGAAACTGATGTCCATTAATGTGATTAAAAATTTTCTGTAGAACAGCTTGTTAGTATGAAACTACATTGAATTTCCAAAAACATACTATCTATTTCCACTAGGTGGCCACCTAACCTGTGATTAATCTATAGATGGATCAATTGAGTAGAAATGTGATTAAATCCATCCTCCTATGGTTTCTCAGCTTTCTAGAAAAAAATTTTATACAGAAAGCTAACTTTTATAGAAGTGATGGCGTCTGCGCAATTAGGAATAAAAGAAATTATAACCAATTCACATAAATCTTTTTGCAGAAAACTTTCCTAAAAAATAAGTCCATATATGACATGATGGGAAAAGAATCTGGATAGACAAATTACGCTACATGGAAGGGGGTTTGATCTAGAAAAGTAGACCAGCCATCTGTCCGTAGTATGATGAAAGAAAATTTCTTTAAGATACTGTTTCAGTGGTACCTCACACCTGTCAGGTTAAAAATTATATATAGATTGAATGGGGATAAATGTTGGAGAAGTTGTGGTGAAAGGAGACTTTATGCAAATATGATGGACATATCCTGTTGTTGGAGAATATTGGGATGGAATTCATAAACAAATATCGCAAATTTGTTGAATATTTGTTACCAAGTGATCCTTTGGTTAGCCTCCTGGGGCTTCCAGCAGAAATGGTCACACAAAAGGAAATGAAGAACTAATCTCTCATCTTCCAGTAGTAGCTACTAGGGTACTGAGAGCATCTCATTGAAAAAAAAGGAAAATAGTCCAACTATAGAGGAATGGTTTAAAAAAAACCTGGGTGGTTGTTACAGAAGAATTTAAATACCAATTACATACCCAGAAACATAGATGGAGGACAAATACATACTTAGATATTTGGTTACTGTTTATTTAATATTCAGAAAAAGTACATTAATCTGGAAAAGAAAAAAAGCACACCTGTCCAGTTTTAATATTAACATTCGCTAGACATGCCTCTTCTGTTAGATATGTGTTAGAGATTTCACTCAACTTAATAACATGTCATAGGTGGTGTAATGATACTTACTTTGTAATATGGTAACACCTGATGTATAGATTGATGTCTATTACTATATAATGTCTCTTTAAACAAAAGCTCACTGTTGTAACAATTGTTTTATTTCTGATACTTACAAGGCAAGGATTTGTAAACCTGTTAATACTTCCTAAATACATAGTAAAAAAACCAAGAGCCACCTGTATTAGTAACTTGTATTAACATGTAACCTCCTGACAAATGTATTGTTTGAGTTCTGTTATAAGAGGCTATTTTAAAAAAAGTGTTATACATGACGTTACTGGTGGAAACTCATCAAAATAACGTGCGTAAAATTTAATTTCATCAGCAGAAATGATTCAACATTGACAGCAATGTTTGCATACACCCAACGTGTTGGGGTGTGTGTAGGTGTGGGGTGGGGGGAATGTTTAACTGTCTATAAACCATTGCCTTTTATGAACTTATTGCTTTAATTAAGGCAGAAGTTGGAGCCTGTAGATCCAATATATTCAAAATACTGTAGCAAAAGCAAGAAAATAAATTGACAATCCCAATGGACACATTCTGTAGATTAACCTTCCTACTCCATGGCATGCCAATAATTTTTCATGTTACCCACATCAAAGAAATAGTTGATTCTTTAAAATGAAAGAATTTTTAGGGAAAGAGTAGTGACTGATCTCTGTAAACACTTCTAGCTTGTAGTAGCCTATGAGTAAGTAGGCTATAAATACAACTAAGTGGAAGGTCTATGGAATGTGCGGTGAACAGCATTGACTTTTAACTAGTAGCCTAGTCAACATAGGTCAGACTCATTACACTGTTGATGTGTAATGATACTGAGAAGATATGAAGGGCTAACTTAGCTTCCTCTCATCTTCCTGCTCTACCCTAGTATAGGTGGTGGTCTCATCTCTGCAGGCACACTTCTCTCAACAGTCTAAAGATGAAATGTGTGAGATGCCTCTGAAATGAGGGATATTGTCCTACAGTTGAACCACCTTGAAAAAAAGTTTTGCCTCATTCATCCATTAACCTTTTATTTGTCAGGTACCTAAATAAGGTAGTGGTAGGATTCCAGGCAGTTCTTGGTCCTGTTTCCCAGCTGCAACCATTTCCGAACTGGTGCTGGCATGTGTGAGCTTCAGCAGATTGTTTGGCTTGGCCCTCAGTGGCAGGGTAGGAGGGTGGGATGAAAGGACAGATGGCTCAGCTTCACAGTTGCATGTGGTGCCTGGCAAATCAGAGCAGCAGTAAGAGAGACAGCCAGTGGGGTGACGTTTCCCACATGGGTTCAATCACCCCTCCAAGGAGCAGGGAGGTGCTGAACTAGCTCTCTAAGGGCTGGTCCACACTAACCCCCCACTTCGAACTAAGATACTCAACTTCAGCTACCGTTATTCGCGTAGCTGAAGTCGAAGTATCTTAGCTTGAACTTACCGCGGGTCCACACACGGCAGGCAGGCTCCCCCGTCGACTCCGTGTACTCCTCTTGCGAAGCAGGAGTACCAGCGTCGACGGCGAGCACTTCCGGGATCGATTTATCGCGTCTAGACAAGATGCGATAAATCGATCCCAGAAGATCGATTGCTTACCACCGGACCCGGGGGTAAGTATAGACGTACCCTAAGTGGTTGGCCTATTACTTGTACATATGGCTGTCTGGTCTTTGCAGCTGTTGACCTGTACAGACAGCAGGACAAGAATGTATGATGTTTTGGGGGCAGGGCATGACGTGACACCTCAAACCTGCAGAAATAAGTGCAATGCAAAGCATAGCTCTTGAAAGAGATTTTTTGAGAAGATGGGATGCTTGGATCTCTTTATTCAAACGATGAGAAAAAATCTAGGGTGGATCTGGTAGCCTCATCTGAAGTTGCCTGTGAGAAGTGATATCTGCAGGAACTTGAACTATCTTTTCCACTGTTACTCTAAGACCACCTTTACCAATCAAATCATTTCATATGGAGTTGTAATGAAAGGACAATTTGTAATTTTGCAGGGTCATTCCTGATTGTTAAAACTGTTTCCGTCAAATATTATCTTATCTTCACTCCTGGGCAAGTCTCCCTTTGAGCTGATGTAGTCGTCTGTACAACAGTAGAAATGATGTAATGTTCCTGTTGCAGTGGTATTTAAGCATTGGTGTAATTAGCTTCACCTCCCCTCTTCCCCTCACCCCCCATTTGGACCTGGCACTACTCTTTCTCCTAGTACAGGAGGATTGGGAGAATGGGAAGAACTTAGTTACCCTCTAAGGCAAACTTTTTTTTTTTTCCTAGCTGTGAGCTGGATCTGAGGTCTGTGGAAGCAAGTCTGCTTTGCCTTCCTAGACTCATGTCATGTTAGAGTGAGTGTGTGTGTTGTGAATGGAAACAATTAAGACAGATGCCTGGTTCGTAAACAAGCCCATCAGCAGGAGATCTCTCAGGCAAGAACTTATTAATTCCTAAAGTATAAAAGCCTTTTTATAACACACAACTTACATTTAAAAATGAGTTTATCAGGTTGTTTTTCCATAACGTATGCCAAATTAACTGTTCAATGAAAAATATTTACTTTAAAGGTATATTCCTTTATAACCTTAATCATAAGTAGAACTATTAGAAGATAGGACTTCAGTGCCTTGCTTGGTTTCAGCCAGACTCGCTAGCCTGCTGCAAACCCAGACCTAGGTCTGAATCACGTCCCCTAACAGCTGTAGGCCTACCTGAAAGCAGCTAACTGAGGTGTTCTGGTCTTTAACACTCAGATGCCCAACTCCCAATGGGGTCTAAACCCAAATAAATCCATTTTACCCTGTATAAAGCTTATGCAGGGTAAACTCATAAATTGTTCGCCCTCTATAACACTGATAGAGAGAGATGCACAGCTGTTTGCCCACCCAGGTATTAACACATACTCTGAGTTAATTAATAAGTAAAAAGAGATTTTTATTAAATACAGAAAGTAGGATTTCGGTGGTTCCAAGTAGTAACAGACAGAACAAAGTAAGTCACCAAGCAAGATAAAATAAAACACGCAAATCTATTTCTAGTCAAACTGAATTCAGATAATCTCAACCTTAGAGATGCTTCAGTAAGTTTTTTTTTTTTCATCAGACTGGACACCTTCCAGGCCTGGGCACAATTCTTTCCACTGGTACAGCTCTTGTTCCAGCTCAGATGGTAGCTAGGGGATCCTTCATGATGGCTCTCCCCTTTGTTTTGTTCCACCCATTTATATATCTTTTGGCAGGAATCCTTTGTTCCTCTGGGTCTCCCCCGCCCTCCCCCCTTCTCAGTGGAAAAGCACTAGGTTAAAGATGGATTTCAGTTCAGGTGACATGATCACATGTCACTGTAAGACTTCATTACCCCTTGCCAGCACACACACATACAGGAAGACTTGCAGGTAAAACAGAGCCATTTGCAGTCAATTGTCCTGGTTAATGGGAGTCATCAAGATTCCAGACCACCATTAATGGCCCACACTTTGCATAATTACAATAACCCCTCAGTTATATTTCATATTTCTAGGTTCAGATACAAGAGTGGTACATTTATACAAATAGGATGATCACACTCAGTAGATTATCAGCTTTGTAATGATACCTTACAAGATACCTTTTGCATGAAGCATATTCCAGTTACATTATATTCACTCATTAGCATATTTTTATAAAATCATATAGACTGCAACGTCACAGGGACAATAGGATTGAGGTCTGTTATTTCTCACCTCTGTATTTTATTTATTTATTTAAAAACATTTTTGCTATTAACAAGCATGTTATCTCTGGAGATACACATCCACAGTTTGAGAACTGCAAAATTAAGCATCTCTGATGGTATCTTCTAGACTGAGCATTGAGTCCCATTGGGTAAATAGAAAGATTAAACTAAATAATCTATACAGAAGCACCTGGAACCCCATAAGATTGGGTCCCTAACCCATGAACTATTGAAACTCATTTACAAAACTTTTCTTAAACATTACATGAATATATTGTTTCATACTATAGAATTAGAATTTATAATCCCTATTCCCTGATGAGATATCTTTGAGCTATAATGTATCTTGATTAAAACTATATTTAGATAGGTTTTTCCCCTCAAAAAGCATTTTATAAAAAAAATCTGATTTTTATTTTATTTTTTTAGAAATCATTTTTTATCCACCCTGAGAAGAGATCATTATGATAATCTTGTCTGACCTCCTGTGTAGTTTGAACGTACTTGCTGTGCAAGAGTTAAACCAGGTTTAGTGAGGAAGGTGTAATAAAATCCCTGACTGACTTCTTGAACAGAAGGATTGTAAAATATTCTTATTAAGTAACTTTGCCATCTTAAATTTTAAAATACAGCCATTTTGCTCTTGGCATTGTATAATTGCTTTGGTAACTTTCCTATCTGACAATCTTTCACTAGGACTTCCCTGAAAACCGGCCTCCCTCATGCATTCTTTTACCCACAAAAGATGTAAACTGCAGAAAACATAGACCCTTTTTAATATTGGCATAAACCATATTCTCACTATCTTAAAAATTGCCAACAGGGAAATAAGTATCCTTTTAACATTCATATATCTTGATGTAAATAGGTTTTTGAATTAAACTGGAGGTTTCTTTTCTTTTTAGGAGTTATCTATTGTTAGTTAATACTTTGTTTTCCTAGTGCTTGTGTCACTTTTAAAATGAAGGAGCACAATAGATTTTATTCCTTCAAGCATATAAACAAAATGGCTATTTAAAAGTCTGGCTGGAGTGGACCAGATCAGTAGAAGTGTCCATGCATATGAGCAGTCTGAGTGGTCATTTGTATGTGCAGTCACTGTGACTTTGCACTTTTTTATATATATAGTATAAAAAATAACTAGCCTCCTAGCTCCCACCTAGCCAATACGACTTTTTAAGCATCTGTTTTCAACAGCTGTCTACAGATTATATAGGCAGAGCTAGTAGTAGTAAGGTTGCCAGACATGTCTCGTAAGACCCTGTTTTTAGTTTCTTATAACTTTTTGTGAAACTTTAACCATTTAGTCTGAAATTTTCCATGCCAGGTGTCTGCCTCAGGCTGCCTCTTTTTCCCGCCAGAAAACTTCAACCAAAATGGCCTACTTGTTTCTGAGAACAAGGCTAGAGGAGGAGACATTGTTTTGCCCCTGTTAAAAATAATACTGGCAACTTTTTCTTTGAACAGTTTTAGCTTTGGAGCAGGGACTTAAAATTTGGTAAGGAAATACGGTGTCTTTATGTCTGAGTTGTATAGGGTTACCGTTCGTCCGGATTTACCCGGACATGTCCTCCTTTTTGTGCTAAAAATAGCGTCCGGGGGGAATTTGTAAAGCACTCAAAATGTCCGGGATTTCCCCCCTCCCCCGGCAGAGCAGAGCGAGCGGCTGGGAGGGCTGCAGGAAAGTCCCGGGCTGGACTCAGGAGCAGCTGTAGAGGAGCTCCGCCCTGCATTCTGAGCAAGTGTATCAGCACAAAGTGCAGCCCTCCCCTTTTGCAACTGGGAGCGGTTTCTGCCATGCAGCGTAGCAAAACGGGAGCGAGAGCACTTTGTGCTGATACAAGGGCAGCTCTCCCCTGCAGCCCAGTCCGGCAGCACTGTGCAGGGCCAGGGACCAGGTTTTGTTGTGCTGGGGAGCACAGCCACGTGTCCGGCTGGCACAGAGCCCAACACCCTGTTCTGAGCAGCAGGGTAAGGGGGCCAGGGGGCAGGAGAAGGGGCAGGGAGGTTCTGGAGGGGGCAGTCAAGAAACGGGGGGGGGCTTTTTGGGGGGAGTGGAGAAAGTTTTGGGCAGTCAGGGTACAGGTAGGGGGTAGGGTCCTGGGGGGCAGTTGGGGGGGGTCTTAGGAGGGGGCAGTTAGGGGACAAGGAACA